>NC_088402.1:48130773-48430773 GCF_034236695.1 Oncorhynchus nerka
TTTACTTTGCCACCATGGCCTTTTTTGCCTTTACCTCCCTTATCTCACCTCATTTGCTCACATCGTATATAGACTTGTTTATACTGTATTATTGACTGTATGTTTGTTTTACTCCATGTGTAACTCTGTGTCGTTGTATGTGTCGAACTGCTTTGCTTTATCTTGGCCAGGTCGCAATTGTAAATTACAACTTGTTCTCAACTTGCCCACCTGGTTAAATAAAGGTGAAATTAAAAAAAAAAAAAATTTGTCTGTCATAGTTGAAGTGTACCTATGATGAAAATTACAGGCCTCTCTCATCTTTTTAAGTGGGAGAACTTGCACAATTGGTGGCTGACTAAATACTTTTTTGCCCCACTGTATTTTTCCCCCAACATCGCTTTCCATCAATTTCTGTATCAGACCCTCATGCCAAATTGAGTCAACAAAACAGACTTTGCCTTTGTTTTGGTTTGTTTGAATACATGGTTGGTCGTACAGTAATTTGGTAAAAAGCTAATTTGACTTTTGCTCAGTACATTGTTTTCACTGAGGTAATGTAACCAGCACTACCAGTACTTCAGTACATCATGTACAGGAATACATGTAGCCACAGCATAATCTAACACTTCAGACAAACCACCATCCCAGAGAAGGGTCAGGACCCCAAAACGCTCTCCACAGAACTTCTGAGAAGTGTGTGTGTTACACCTGAGCTTCAAAACCGAAGCACAGCCCACATTTGTAATGACAACACAGCAGTAAATAAAGGGAGCAAATTGAATCCAAGTAGATCAGTCCCAGGATACTATGGCTATCACTCACATGTTGACGTGTTGACCGCTTACATTAATATGGATACCTTAGACTGTAGCCTAAAATGTCACTTTTTTTGTTTACAATGCATCTTATTCTCATTTTAGCACAGTTTGTTACTAACACATTAAATAATATTTGATTTACGATGCTCATATTGTTGTTTCAGCCTCCTTGTTTGAATGCTCTTGCAGTAAATCACTCTGTATTTGAGCTGTGTATTCAGTTTGCATTCATGACATGGAATCAGAGTGTATATTTCGAGTGTAAATCCAAAGTGTGTTTTTCAGACTGTTTATTCATGGCGTGTATTCAGGAAGGTATTCAGAGTATGTACTCAGGGCATGTATTCAGGAAGGTATTCAGAGTATGTACTCAGGGCATGTATTCAGGAAGGTATTCAGAGTATGTACTCAGGGCATGTATTCAGGAAGGTATTCAGAGTATGTACTCAGGGCATGTATTCAGGAAGGTATTCAGAGTATGTACTCAGTGCATGTATTCAGGAAGGTATTCAGAGTATGTACTCAGGGCATGTATTCGGAGTGTGTGTTGGTTTCATTGCCTGGTTGGGGATGGTGTGTCACGCTGACTGTCAGCTCCTCAGCACCATCACTCTGTGGCTAGGCAGCAGGCCTGTCTGTGACAGGGACATCTGACAGGGATCTGACAGGGAGCAAGGGACACCAGAGCAGCGTATAGCCCAGTGCCTTCACTCCCTGGTCATGCACAGGGAAACACTGGCCAGAAATGTTTTAATGTTGCCCATTTCCAGTAGAGCACCAAGGCAGGGAGTGGGTGGATGGGGACGCTCTTTTAATATGTTGTTGAAGGGCAATTCCACGGTAATGAAATTACTCCGATTTTCCACCTTAAAGTGTATGCCAAACAAAAACCATTGATTTCCAAGTTGCACAAGCACTACTGTGAAGAATTTCCACGCAAAATCTCACAAAAACACATTTGCTGGATGAACTGTGCAGATGCAATGTTTGGTACCAGAATTACAGTAAAATCTTCCTCAGTTTTTTATGCGATCGCGTTTTCCCAAAAACTCTGTAAAATATCTATTCTTAACTAAGATTCAAAGATGTCTGTAGGAATAATCGGGTGCCAGTTATGGCATGACACTTTGAGTTTGAAAAAAATCTGTTTTGGTTAAACACTGTTACACCCAGTAACAGAACAGAATTACATCATGGGTCCCTGATCTGTACTACACAGAAATGCATAATTATGTATATGAATATCATTCTCCTCACGGTGATGTATCCTAAACAAATAATTATGTTTCCTAACTTAAATAGGTACACAGGCATAAATATTAAACATTATTCTTCGCATATATGGGTATTATTCTACACACTGGCTATTATTCTAATGACCTCTGCCCCCAAACAAGACCACATTTGGTTGGTCCGGACCAGACCAAATCTGAACCAATCATAGATGTCTACTGTTTTTTGACAAGTTTGGACATCACAGTACAGCACAGCACATCACAGTATAGTTCAGTACAGTACAGTAGAGTTCAGTACAGTACATTATACTGTCCTTTACTCTTGTGTGCTCTACTATACGGTACTGAACTCTACTCAACGTTTCTTTACTGTAATCTACTGTACATCTGTGGACGGTGAAATCAAGGCCAGGGTGGACTGACCAAATTTAAACTACTTTTCAATGTCCATGGACGTCACCTGTTGGTCGGGGATCAGTGATTGCGGATGCTGGTAAGAGTAAATGGAAGAGAGAAGGAAGAGAGAGGGAGAGATGCTGAGAGAGATAGGGAGAGGTTGTCCAGACTGTTTTCACAATATCTCTTTGACCACCAGACAACAGAAAAAGAAAGAAAACAGTTATTAGCTGAACATAACAGTATGCCAGTGGAACAGAGAGCAGTAGCAGGTGACCCAATTGTGGTTTGTGACTACTATGATTTCCCATTGTAGCCAATTCAATTGCAGTAATTCTGCTACAGATATTTTGTTAATTCTGTACCATTTGACAACTAATTTGATATTATCCTATGGACTTAATATGTTGGTGCTCATTATACATGGAAATTACCTGAAGTTAATTAAGCTTCTTTCTTTCTTTTGATGTGTTGATCAAATTAATTTAGCTTGTTTCTTTTCAATATAATGTCTACTGGCTACATTCATCAAAGTTCCACTTCTTTTCTGATTAATCCTTTTGGCTTTATCCCTTTACCCCTTATATTTTTACATATTCTTACTATTTCCAGCACTACATGATGAGGTCATTCACATTCTGACCCTTATAAACAACTGAGATAAATTCAAAATTAAATCCACCATCGACCCCAGAGTCAGAAGAACAAACCTTTTCTATTATACAGTATTATGTGATGTTACCTCAGCCATTTAGTAAGAACCAGTAGACCTAAATGTCTGAACGCTGACCGCCATCATCCATCCAAGTAGCCTTTTAAAAAATGAGTTACTGAACTTCTCACTTCAGCGGGCCCTCAACAAGGGGCGCTGTCTGGGTTTGACAGGGGCCCCCAAGAGTCCTTCTCTCTGGGGCTGTGGGGGGCGTCTCTCTGGTGATTGAGCATGGAGTACCATCTATCTGACTGGAGGTCTGCTCTTGGGCACTGGACCTGATCACAAAGACCATTATTTCTCCACTCTGAGTGAATCTCTGAGCATTGTGTGTGTGTACTCAGTCTCTACCTCTACCTACTATACCATCACAGATGCAATTTACAGTCCAACATGACTCAGACAGAGATGTCTCAGTTTAAATCTCAAAAATAATTCAATCACTAACTAGAGAAAGAGAAAGACAGAGTAATATAAGTAGAAGTAAATAAGGTAAAATTATTCTGTAAATGGAGTGAGAATTAAATATAAATGTAAAGAGAGAGAGAGAGAGTTTCAGCCCTCAATTGTACTGTCAGAGACAATCCTGAACCTTACCTCACTCCATCAGACCCGTAGGGTTCCCTTTGAGTAGAGACATCGCCAATGGGGGAGGAGAGAGATGGTAGAAAACGTATCCATCAAGCAGAGAGGGCTCTAATGTGATATTTGAACTTTTGGCATGTGGGAATAAACTGTATGATGCCAAGACAGGAGGAATATGTCACTCACAGGTAAATAAGTGTGTGTGTGTGTGTGTGTCTGTGTGTGTGTGTGTGTGTGTGTGTGTGTGTGTGTGTGTGTGTGTGTGTGTGTGTGTGTGTGTGAATTTGTGGACATTTCTACTGAGTGTACTTTATGAACAATGAGAAAGATATAGATGGGGCACCTCAACCCCTGCAATCTATATCTTATTGTCCATCCTCTGGTTGCCATTATACTGAAATCAGCTTACATTCTCTTTGGCTTGACACAGTCTGGCCAGCAACAAAAGGCCTGGGACTGCAGTAATGCTGTGATTCAGTTAGACACACAACCAGATGTGGAACCATCTGTCCTACTCTTTGACTCCCTGTTCTTTTCCCCTCACACCCCAGCCTCAGTTAGCCCCCCCAAAGGGCTCCATTTCAGGCAAGAGCACACACACAAAGACCCTGGATCAATCAGTGCCTCCACCAAAACAGGCTGTCTTCAAGAGAGAATCATTTAGGCTGAATGTAAATCATTGGGGTTCAAGCCTTAAGTAGATCGTCGCCTCAGGATTGAGAACATTACTTCCACAATGAGAACACTGATGATGACTGACAGCTCATTACTTTAAGGAAGCGCTGTATTTAGTGTGCACGTGTGCAGGTGGTAGAACTATTATAGTGTGCTTTCCTGAAATCTGAGAGATCTTTATTTTCCAGTAGTATTCACAGTAAAAGTTTAGCGGATGTTTTAATGAACAGACCCCCACACCTCTCCTCCTGACTCCACAGGCCAGACACTGAAGACCAAACCCAATACAAAATCCCACCAGAACAGTATTAACTTCTCTGTCTGACCGTTTAAACATTTCCAGGCAGTATATCTTCATTCAAAGACTGCGGTCTAAGGCAAGCTAAACTGACCACATTTTGACAGCCACGATAGCTTCAAGACATTACACCAAGCCATGATTGAATGCAACCGTATTAGGAACAATAGTGGCAACACAATGTGACATGGCTTTGTTTCATCCTTACTTAATGATAAGTTCATTAGTAGTGATACAGTACAGACATGTCTCTGGAGAGTAAGAGACACCATAGACAGACATGAGACATTCATCACAGACTGGACAGTTACTTTACATTAGTGGCAAGGCTCTAGGCAATTGTTTTCCACTGCCAATTAAGACTATTGAGATGTTAGCCTATGATTCAAAAAGCCAGCTATTTCATCTAACATATCCAGGAAATGCATGATTGATATTCAAAATATTGACAGGCTGATACCTTTTTAACAGGAATCAACATAATGCATTGGCTATTAGTGTTGACCAAATAATGTTTTTAGAACAATCTACAGGAACATTGTGAAGCAAAATCACCTAAAATTACAGATGGTAGAAAAATGCTTTCGTTAAAAGGAAGGCAATGTCGGTGTCTGTCATTTTTGGTTCATCATCCCAGCTCTAAGTCAGAGACAGTGGTACTGTACATTAGGTGTTCAAATGTGCTAAAAACTAGTGGGTACATCAGGTGCACAAAAATGTCAGGGTGGCTACACCTCCTCAGTACCGTCTTCCTTTCCCTAGAGCCAGTAATGAATGAGAGCTGGGAGTCTGGTTGGCATCTCATTTTACAACTTTGCCTTTTCCTGACAAAACACTTCATATGAAAACCGATCATATGATTTACTTGTGGAACCTTTTCCATGCCTCTAAGAGAAGTCCTAAAACTGACCAAGCACCCCTCAATTCAGCAATTGGTAAAGGCTTTTCCCATTCAGGCATAAAATTGAGTCACTTGAAACACTGCTGGTTTTAAGACATTACCTGTTGAGATTCATTTTCAACCATCATGATTTGAATCACATATGCTTCTCTGTCACCAGGAGCCCATATCTTTTTATTTCAGGCTGTTTCCTGTTCTGAAGCACACACACACACACACACACACACACACACACACACACACACACACACACACACACACACACACACACACACACACACACACACACACACACACACACACAGCTCCTGATAACTGATTGTTTCTCTCAGTCCGCAGCTCAATGAGCTGGTGTGTGATTTCTTCCTCCACAAGTGTGTGACGTAAAGCATGACCACATCTCCTTTTTCCCTGGTGGGAGCTCAGATCTCAGGCTCAGATCTGTGTCCCGCTTATCAGGCCCCCCAGGGGCTCTGTATCTCCCATCGATCACTGGGGCAGGCATAACTAGCCACTTGCGCTCTGGCCCACAAAGACACAATCAAGGAGCATAACTCCCCTCGGTCCAGCTTCTGATTGAGTAAACAACAAAAAGGCTGCAGATAGAGAGGTGTAGGTGTGTGTGTGTGTTTATTTAGTTTTACTATACTTGACAAGGTCTTCACAAGGATAGTAAAACAAGGAAAATTCTGAGATTATTTTAGGTTTAGGGGTTTTGGGCTATGCTTCCAACTAGGTTTAGAATGAGCAGTTAGGGTAGGGAGTTTGTCTTTAGGGTTAGGGTTAGGGTTAGGTTAAGGGCCGGGTCAGTTTTAGGGTTACTGGTTAGGGTTAGGGGTTAGGGTTAGTGTTAGTGGTTAGGGTTAGTGGTTAGGGTAAGGGCCAGGGTCAGTTTTAGGGTTAGTGGTTAGGGTTAGGGGTTAGGGTTAGTGTTAGTGGTTAGGGTTAGTGGTTAGGGTAAGGGCCAGGGTCAGTTTTAGGGTTAGTGGTTAGGGTTAGGGTTAGGGTAAGGGCCACTTAAGCCATGAATGATTACAAACATCAGGATCATTTTAATTAGAAAAATTAACCTTTAAAATTGATTGGGGAGATCTTTTAGAGGATTATACTATTGTGAATGGGATGTGAGCAGCTGGTAAAAATGCCCTTTGACACAAAAGTAAAAATTTAAAAATCCTTAAGTCCACAGGCATAAGAAGAATTGGTGACAATAGGTGACGTCAACCAAGGTCCAGTCATTTTTTTTTTACCCCCCAATTTCATGGTATCCAATTGGTAGTTACAGTCTTGTCTCATCACTGCAACTCCCGTACGGACTCGGGAGAGGCGTATGTTGAGAGCAGTGCATCCTCAGAAACACAACTCAACCAAGCCGCACTGCTTCTTGACACAGTGCCAACTTAACTGAGCGACTTGATTAGTGTAGTGTTAGCTAGCTACATAGTTGTCTTTGCTGTCTTCGTATCCAAGATAATTGTGTAGTTTAGAGTGTGTTTCAGAGCGATTATCTTAATTTACCGAGGTTAGCTAGCCAGCTATTCGTCGTCCTTAACGTAACAGAACTTCCGCACTCAACAATCCGGTCGCATTTCGCTTCGCTCCACAGGTAGTATCACATTTTTCATTTCATTACAGTACAACGGCTTGATTTGTTTGATCGTAGCTAGCTACATAGCTAGCTACATAGCCGTCTTTGTATCAAAGATAATTGTGTAGTCTTGAGCGATTTCCTAGGTTAGCTAGCCAGCTATTGTCGTTCTTTTAACGCAACGTAACGTAAATCAACACTGCTAGCTAGCCAGCTAGCCCCGAATAGCAGCACAGTAGCACAGTAGAAACCATTACACTCAACGGAACGACTTGATTAGTGTAGTGTCAACAACGCAGACACTGCCAGCTAGCCTACATAGTCAACAACGCAGCCTCTGCCAGCTAGCCTACTTCAGCAGTACTGTATCATTTTAATCATTTTAGTCAATAAGATTCTTGCTACGTAAGCTTAACTTTCTGAACACTCGAGACGTGTAGTCCACTTGTTATTCCAATCTCCTTTGCATTAGCGTAGCCTCTTGTGTAGCCTGTCAACTATGTGTCTGTCTATCCCTGTTCTCTCCTCTCTGCACAGACCATACAAACGCTCCACACCGCGTGGCCGCGGCCACCTAATCTGGTGGTCCCAGCGCGCACGACCCACGTGGAGTTCCAGGTCTCCGGTAGCCTCTGGAACTGCCGATCTGCGGCCAACAAGGCAGAGTTCATCTCAGCCTATGCCTCCCTCCAGTCCCTCGACTTCTTGGCACTGACGGAAACATGGATCACCACAGACAACACTGCTACTCCTACTGCTCTCTCTTCGTCTGCCCACGTGTTCTCGCACACCCCGAGAGCTTCTGGTCAGCGGGGTGGTGGCACCGGGATCCTCATCTCTCCCAAGTGGTCATTCTCTCTTTCTCCCCTTACCCATCTGTCTATCGCCTCCTTTGAATTCCATGCTGTCACAGTTACCAGCCCTTTCAAGCTTAACATCCTTATCATTTATCGCCCTCCAGGTTCCCTCGGAGAGTTCATCAATGAGCTTGATGCCTTGATAAGCTCCTTTCCTGAGGACGGCTCACCTCTCTCAGTTCTGGGCGACTTTAACCTCCCCACGTCTACCTTTGACTCATTCCTCTCTGCCTCCTTCTTTCCACTCCTCTCCTCTTTTGACCTCACCCTCTCACCTTCCCCCTACTCACAAGGCAGGAAATACGCTCGACCTCATCTTTACTAGATGCTGTTCTTCCACTAACCTCATTGCAACTCCCCTCCAAGTCTCCGACCACTACCTTGTATCCTTCTCCCTCTCGCTCTCATCCAACACTTCCCACACTGCCCCTACTCGGATGGTATCGCGCCGTCCCAACCTTCGCTCTCTCTCCCCCGCTACTCTCTCCTCTTCCATCCTATCATCTCTTCCCTCTGCTCAAACCTTCTCCAACCTATCTCCTGATTCTGCCTCCTCAACCCTCCTCTCCTCCCTTTCTGCATCCTTTGACTCTCTATGTCCCCTATCCTCCAGGCCGGCTCGGTCCTCCCTCCCGCTCCGTGGCTCAACGACTCATTGCGAGCTCACAGAACAGGGCTCCGGGCAGCCGAAATGGAAATGGAGGAAAACTCGCCTCCCTGCGGACCTGACATCCTTTCACTCCCTCCTCTCTACATTTTCCTCTTCTCTCTCTGCTGCTAAAGCCACTTTCTACCACTCTAAATTCCAAGCATCTGCCTCTAACCCTAGGAAGCTCTTTGCAACCTTCTCCTCCCTCCTGAATCCTCCTCCCCCTCCCCCTCCTCCCTCTCTGCAGATGACTTCGTCAACCATTTTGAAAAGAAGGTCGACGACATCCGATCCTCGTTTGCTAAGTCAAACGACACCGCTGGTTCTGCTCACACTGCCCTACCCTATGCTCTGACCTCTTTCTCCCCCCTCTCTCCAGATGAAATCTCGCGTCTTGTGACGGCCGGCCGCCCAACAACCTGCCCGCTTGACCCTATCCCCTCCTCTCTTCTCCAGACCATTTCCGGAGACCTTCTCCCTTACCTCACCTCGCTCATCAACTCATCCCTGACCGCTGGCTACGTCCCTTCCGTCTTCAAGAGAGCGAGAGTTGCACCCCTTCTGAAAAAACCTACACTCGATCCCTCCGATGTCAACAACTACAGACCAGTATCCCTTCTTTCTTTTCTCTCCAAAACTCTTGAACGTGCCGTCCTTGGCCAGCTCTCCCGCTATCTCTCTCAGAATGACCTTCTTGATCCAAATCAGTCAGGTTTCAAGACTAGTCATTCAACTGAGACTGCTCTGCTCTGTATCACGGAGGCGCTCCGCACTGCTAAAGCTAACTCTCTCTCCTCTGCTCTCATCCTTCTAGACCTATCGGCTGCCTTCGATACTGTGAACCATCAGATCCTCCTCTCCACCCTCTCCGAGTTGGGCATCTCCGGCGCGGCCCACGCTTGATTGCGTCCTACCTGACAGGTCGCTCCTACCAGGTGGCGTGGCGAGAATCCGTCTCCACACCACGTGCTCTCACCACTGGTGTCCCCAGGGCTCTGTTCTAGGCCCTCTCCTATTCTCGCTATACACCAAGTCACTTGGCTCTGTCATAACCTCACATGGTCTCTCCTATCATTGCTATGCAGACGACACACAATTAATCTTCTCCTTTCCCCCTTCTGATGATCAGGTGGCGAATCGCATCTCTGCATGTCTGGCAGACATATCAGTGTGGATGACGGATCACCACCTCAAGCTGAACCTCGGCAAGACGGAGCTGCTCTTCCTCCCGGGGAAGGACTGCCCGTTCCATGATCTCGCCATCACGGTTGACAACTCCATTGTGTCCTCCTCCCAGAGCGCTAAGAACCTTGGCGTGATCCTGGACAACACCCTGTCGTTCTCAACTAACATCAAGGCGGTGGCCCGTTCCTGTAGGTTCATGCTCTACAACATCCGCAGAGTACGACCCTGCCTCACACAGGAAGCGGCGCAGGTCCTAATCCAGGCACTCGTCATCTCCCGTCTGGATTACTGCAACTCGCTGTTGGCTGGGCTCCCTGCCTGTGCCATTAAACCCCTACAACTCATCCAGAACCCCGCAGCCCGTCTGGTGTTCAACCTTCCCAAGTTCTCTCACGTCACCCCGCTCCTCCGCTCTCTCCACTGGCTTCCAGTTGAAGCTCGCATCCGCTACAAGACCATGGTGCTTGCCTACGGAGCTGTGAGGGGAACGGCACCTCAGTACCTCCAGACTCTGATCAGGCCCTACACCCAAACAAGGGCACTGCGTTCATCCACCTCTGGCCTGCTCGCCTCCCTACCACTGAGGAAGTACAGTTCCCGCTCAGCCCAGTCAAAACTGTTCGCTGCTCTGGCCCCCCAATGGTGGAACAAACTCCCTCACGACGCCAGGACAGCGGAGTCAATCACCACCTTCCGGAGACACCTGAAACCCCACCTCTTTAAGGAATACCTAGGATAGGATAAAGTAATCCCTCTCACCCCCTTAAAAGATTTAGATGCACTACTGTTCCACTGGATGTCATAAGGTGAATGCACCAATTTGTAAGTCGCTCTGGATAAGAGCGTCTGCTAAATGACTTAAATGTAAATGTTAACCTGGAAGCCAGCCGCACCAATGTGTCGGAGGAAACACCATGCACCTGGCAACCATGTCAGCGTGCACTGCGCCCGGCCCGCCACAGGAGTCACGCGATGGGACAAGGACATCCCTGCCGGACAAACCCTCCCCTAACCCAGACACCACTGGGCCAATTGTGCACCACCCCATGAGTCTCCTGGTCGCAGCCAGCTGCGCCAGAACCTAGACTCGAACCAAGAATCTCTAGTGGCACAGCTAGCACCACGATGCAGTGCCTTAGACCACTGCGCCACTCAACCAAGGTCAAGTTAGACAGCTGACCATGACACTGTGAAGGCTCTAACAGACCTCTCTGACAGTCTGGGAACAAGGGAGGACATCTCCCTGACAACTGACAGATCAAAGGGTCACAGGGTCATGGCTATGGCTGACTGACCATTCCCTAAAGCCAAAATGATTCAGTACGCTGCATTTGGAAGTTGACCTTCGTCCCAGATCTAGGGTCAGCCTAATCATATTCTGACGCTTTGCAGTGGTTATGCGGAGAGACTTATGCCATATGCAGTGATGTCATGGCTTTGGGCATACCTGTGTGTGGCTGCTAGACTTACTTTGTGCCCAATCAACTCTCATTCATTCCTAGAATTTCTGCTCAAAAGAACCCTGTTACCCTGTACATATTGCATGCATACATCTGCATTTGATTCAGGCGTTGAGAGGGAAAGATCTGCTCAATCTTCTATTACACATGGTGTCAGACATTACCTGACTATGACAGAGGGAGGGAGAGACGGCGGGGGACAGAGATGGAGAGGAGGAGAGAGATAGTTTAGAGAGTGATGATCACTGAGCTGTAGCATGTGGTGGAGGATAGCTAATCATGGTCTCCATCTGGAGAAACATACAGCCGCCTCTCAGGTTATTGAGAGATAATGGGATTCTCAGAGTCCCGCCACACAGCTTAAGACAGCGATGAAATCTAAAGATAAATAATGCAAATTTAGGTTTGTCTCTCTCTGTGTGTTAGGATTCCAGTGCACCCTTGGGTGTGATGAAAGATTGAGAGAGACCCCCCCCATCCCTCACCCGTCACCTCGCAGGAGAGACACACCAGCAAACAAGTCCGATGAGGTCCTTTTAGAGCTCTGTCGATCTCCACATGACAGTCTGGGCAACCTTGTGTCCAGCCCCAATGGGGTTTCCTAATGGATGGGTGTGCTGTAACTCCCTACGGCTACACCAGGCATAACATACACCTGAGAGAGTACTGCTTTAATACACTACCCTCCTACCCGTTGGTGTGTGTGGACCCTGTTATTTCCTTGGTGATGTGGACACCGAGGAACTTCAAGCTCTCGGCCCTGTCAATGTGGTTGGGGGCGTGCTCGGCCATCCGTTTCCTGTAGTCCATGATCAGCTCCTTTCTGTTGTCTTGGCACCACACATCCAGGTCACTGACCTCCTCTCTATAGGTGGTCTCATTGTCGTCAGTGATCAGGCCTACCACTGTTGTGTCAGTCAGCAAAAGTAATGATGGTGTTGGAGTCATAACTACATAATAATCAAACACAAGCAGTAGTTTGAGTAGGCTACATCTGTTCATCCCCACCACAATCAATGGAAAATGCAAAACCTGTAATTAAAATATAACCTTTAAGGGCCTCCCGGGTGGCGCAGTGGTCTAGGGCACTGCATCGCAGTGCTAGCTATGCCACCATAGACTCTGGGTTCGTGCCCAGGCTCTGTCGCAGCCGGCCGTGACCAGGAGGTCCGTGGGGTGACGTACAATTGGCCTAGCGTCGTCTGGGTTAGGGAGGGTTTGGCCAGTAGGGATATCCTTGTCTCATCGCGCACAGCGACTCCTGTGGCGGGCCAGGATAACCAGGTCGCCAGGTGCACAGTGTTTCCTCCGACACATTGGTGCGGCTGGCTTCCGGGATGGATGCGCACTGTATTAAGAAGCAGTGCGGCTTGGTTGGTTGTGTTTCGGAGGATGCATTGCTTTCGACTTTCGTCTCTCCCAAGCCCGTACGGGAGTTGTAGCGATGAGACAAGATAGTAACTACTAACAATTGGATACCACGAAATTGGAGAGAAAAGGGGAGAAAAAGAAAAAAAACATAACCTTTAGCACATTTGATCATATCACCTCCACCTTACCGGCCACCCTAGACCCACTTCAGTTTGCATACCGCCCTAAACAGGTCCACAGACAATGCAATCACTGCACACTGCCCTATCCCATCTGGACAAGAGGAATAACTATGTAAGAATGCTGTTCATTGACTACAGCTCAGCATTCAACACCATAGCACCCTCCAAGCTCATCATCAAGTTGGAGGCCCTGGGCCTCAACCCTGTCCAATTGGGTTCTGGACTTTATGACGGGCCGCCCCCGGGTGGTGAAGGTAGAAAACAACATCTCCACCTCGCTGATCATCAACACTGGGGCCCCACAAGGGTGCATGCTCAGCCCCCTCCTGTACTGCCTTTTCACCCATGACTGAGTGACCATGCACACCTCCAACTCAATCAACAAGTTTGCAGACAACACAACAGTAGTGGGCTTGATTACCAACAACGACGAGTCAGCCTACAGGGAAGAGGTGAGGGCACTCAGAGTGTGGTGTCAGGAAAACAACCTCTCACTCAACGTCAACAAAACAAAGGAGTTGATTGTGGACTTCAGGAAACAGCAGAGGGAGCACCCCCCTATCCACATCGAGGAGGCTGAAGAAATTTGGCTTGTCACCAAAAACCCTGACTAACTTCTACAGATCCACAATCGAGAGCATCCTGTCGGGCTGTATCATAACCTGGTACGGCAATTGCCTCGCCCGCAAGGATCTACAGAGGGTAGTGAGGTCTGCACAACGCATCACCGGGGGCAAACTACCTGCCCTCCATGACACCTATAGCACCCAATGTCACAGGAAGGCAAAAAAGATAATCAAAGACAACAACCACCTGAAGGCGAGGTCAGTGCAGGTGCTACCATCCAGAAGGCGAGGTCAGTGCAGGTGCATCAAAGCTAGGACCGAGAGACTGAAGAATAGCTTCAATCTCAAGGCCATCAGACTGCTAAACAGGAAGCACTAACTCAGAGAGGCTGCTGCCTACATGGAGACCCAATCACTGGCCACTTTAACAAATGGATCACTAGTCACTTTAAACAATAACACTTTAAATAAAGCCACTTTAATAATGTTTACATATCTTACATTACTCATATCATATGTATATACTGTATTTTATACCATCTAGTGCACCTTGCCTATGCCGCCTGGCCATCGCTCATCCATACACTACCATTCAAAAGTTTGGGGTCACTTAGAAATGTCCATGTTTTTGAAAGAAAAACACATCTTTTGTCCATTAAAATAACATCAAATTTATCAGAAATACAGTGTAAACATGGTTAATGTTGTCAATGACTATTGTAGCTGGAAACGCCTGATTTTTAATGAATATCTACATAGGCGTACAAAGGCCCATTATCAGCAACCATCACTCATGTGTTCCAATGGCACGTTGTGTTAGCTAATTCAAGTTTATAATTTTAAAAGGCTAATTGATCATTAGAAAACCCTATTGCAATTATGTTAGCACAGCTGAAAACTGTTGTTGCTGATTAAAGAAGCAATAAAACTGGCCTTCTTTAGACTAGTTGAGTATCTGGAGCAGCAGCATTTGTGGGTTTGATTACAGGCTCAAAATGGCCAGAAACAAATAACTTTCTTCTGAAACTCATTAGGCTATTCCTGTTCTGAGAAAGGAAGGCTATTTCATGCAAGAAATTGCCAAGAAACTTGAGATCTCGTACAACGCTGTGTACTACTCCCTTGGCAGAACAGAACTGGCTCTAACCAGAATAGAATAGAAGGAGTGGGAGGCTCTAACCAGAATAGAAAGAGGAGTGGGAGGCCCCGATGCACAACTGAGCTAGACACATTAGAGTGTCTAGTTTGAGAAACAGATGCCTCACAAGTCCTCAACTGGCAGCTTCATTAAATAGTACCCGCAAAACACCAGTCTCAATGTCAACAGTGAAGAGGCGACTTGGGATGCTGGCCTTCTAGGCAGAGTTCCTCTGTCCAGTGTCTGTGTTCTTTAGCCCATCTTAATCTTTTCTTTTTAACGGCTAGATGTGGCTTTTTCATTGCAACTCTGCCTAGAAGGCAAGCATCCCAGAGTTGCCTCTCACTGTTGATGTTGAGACTGGTGTTTTACGGGTAAAATGTATTGAATTTCTAAGTGACCCCAAACTTTTGAACGGTAGTGTATATTTATATGTTCCATATTCTCATTCACCCCTTTTAGCTTTGTATGTATTAGGTATTTGTTGGGGAACTGTTAGATTACATGTTAGATATTACTGCACTGTCGGAACCAGAAGCACAAGTATTTCGCTACACTCGCATAAACATCTGCTAACTATGTGTATGTGACCAATAACACTTTATTTGATTGTAATAACAATACAGAGATAGCAATAAAGTCTTTCTCACAACCTTTGGTCTTAACAATTAATGGTCATGCATTTTAGTCATTTAGAAGAGCAACTTACAGGAGCAATTAAGTGTCTTGCTCAGGGGCACATCGACAGATTTTACACCTAGTCGGCTTGGGGATTCAAACCGGTGACCTTTAGTTTACTGGCCAAACACTCTTAACCACTAGCCTACTTGCTCCATTACCCTCTATCAGCCCAACAGTCCATATTTAGTTAACACTGGATGTCTTGGGTTTGACTCGAAGTCTGTAGTGTATTAGAAAACTACAAAGGCTACAGCGAACAACCAGCTTTCCAGACCCCCCCCCTGACCTCAGTGTCCAGAGACTGCCCAATCACCAGTCCCCTACTCCCAGTCACCGCCATGACCAGGGCATGTACCCATCACTCACACCCAGCCACAGGGACCCCTGTCAGGGCAGTGTCAGTGCCAGGGGAGAGGTGGGTGTCACATCAACACTCTATCCATAGCCGGCTCTTCTGTATGTTTGTTGACTTTCACTACCTTTGAATCTGTCTTCTTCCAGCCTGTCTATCTCTCTGCAGCTGGTAGAAACCACACAGTTAGCCTTCTGTCCTTGGCAGCTGTATGGTAATGTGTCTTTTTAGTCTTTCTTACCTCTGACTGCTTCATGTAGACTACTGTGTTCATTTTCCATCTCGCTCCCTCCCTCTTGGTTGGGTTCCACCTGTCTGCATCCCTGTTACACCCACAACTTAGGCTTCAGGAACTTTAGGGAAATTTGCCACCTCTCTTTCTGACTCACCTATCTTTGATGTGTGTTTCCCATACTCTGTTCGGTTCGCTTTCACATAACTTCTCCTTCTCCTCCTAAGTGTTGAGAGTACATTCACTTGTGCCATTCTCTCTTGTTTCTGGTTCTCCGTTGGAGGGAGAAATCTCTTGAAAACGATCAGATAATCCACCCATTATTGAAGCTGTGAGCAGTCTGGGGCTGTAGGATGTTCATTAAGTTTGGAAGAGGTGTGACGTTGTCTAGAACATTATCTGTCTACAAGATGATAGCCTACAGCCCCAGTTAGTTCAGAACAAATTCATATTTTACAATGACAGCCTGCCCCGGCCAAACCCTCCCCTAATCTGGGCCAAATGTGCGCCGCCCAATGGGACTCCAGATCATGGCCGGTTGTGATACAGGCTAGGAATGAACCAGGGTCTGTAGTGACACCTTTAGCACTGAGATGCAGTGCCTCAGACTGCTGCAAAACTTGAGAGCCCCGATATTGCTTGATTGTGTTCAACTTCCAATTTTAGCTAGATCAGTGGTCACCAAACTTTTGAAAATTATTATTATTATTATTATAAAAATTAATATATATTTCAAAACTCGAGCTTTGATAACAAAATAGATCAGTTGGTGTGGCACAGCTGAGCATGAACTGAAATTATTAGCTTTTTTATTTTACTTGACTGATGGTACCTGCATCTGATGGTAATGGTGCTTTCAAGACAACTGTGAACTCAGAAAAAACAAGTTCAAATCATGACGCCAGTGATCTTCTGTTCGGAAAGTCTGAGCTCTAAAAATATACCAAAGTTTCCGACTTGGAATTCTGAGTACAAAACTATTTTTTCCAGTCAAATCAAAAAAATGTTGTATTCCCAGTTGTCTTGAACACAATGAAGTCGGAGATTTCCGAGTTCCCAGTTGTTTTGAACACAGCATTAGTCTCACGAGCTGCTAATAATAATACAAACACAATTCTATCGATACACCTGGCTACTCATTCATTGCAGCGCCAGTGGAAGTATGTTTTGTAGGGCGATTAGTGTTGAATAAAAATAGTGTTGACAGTGCTGAATAAAGACATAGACATGAACTCACTCATAAAAACAGCAGCTATTTTCTGTATTTTTTGACAGTCTGTCAAAGAATACAGATTCATAAAAGTTATGAATCTCACATAGGCTAGTATCAAATTTAGCTGCGGCCGGGGTAGTGGAAACTGTAGGGACGGTGATTTGAGCTATCTGATTGGGCAGTGCAGTAAGCGCACTCAATTTAGACGGAGTTCGTTTTTTCAGTCAAATGAAATGGTTCAAATGGGAACACTTTGACTACCCTGTGAGCAGGGCTGCTGCATCAAGTGTACCTACCGCAAACAGCGCAACACAACAAAAAAAGGAGCGTAAGCCTTTATCGTTGATGACTACTTACTGTCCCCAGTCCACCTGGTCGCGCTGCTGCTCCAGTTTCAGCTGTTCTGCCTGCAGCTATGGAACCCTGACCTGTTCACCGGACGTGCTACCTGTCCCAGACCTGCTGTTTTCATCTCTCTAGAGACAGCAGGAGCGGTAGAGATACTCTGAATGATCGACGATGAAAAGCCAACTGTCATTTACTCCTGAGGTACTGACCTGTTGCACCCTCTTTAACCACTGTGACACTGTGACCCCTATTTGACCCTGCTGGTGATCTATGAACATTTGAACATCTTGGCCATGTTCTGTTATAAATCACCACCTGGCACAGCCAGAAGAGGACTGCCCACCCCTCATAGCCTGGTTCCTCTAGGTTTCTTCCTAGGTTCTTGCCTTTCTAGGGAGTTTTCCTAGCCACTGTGCTTTTACACCTGCATTGCTTGCTGTTTGGGGTTTTAGGCTGGGTTGATAAATAGACAAGTGTTATACATGGAATTAGAGATATACTTCTCCTTAATGCAACCGCTGTGCCAAATTTCAAAAAAACTTTACAGAAAAATCTAACCATGCTATAATCCGAGTACAGCGATCAGACAACAAAGCAGCCAAAAACATATCCTCCATATTGTGTAGTCAACATTAGTCAGAAATAGCATAATAAATATTCACTTTCCTTTGATGATCTTAATCAGAATGCACTCCCAGGAATTCCAGTTCCACAATAAATGTTAGATTTGTTCACTAAAGTTCTTCATTTATGTCCAAATAGCTTCTTTTTTTAGGGCGTTTGGTAAACAAATCCAAACGCGCGTTCAGGTCCAGCCGAACGTCGGACCAACAGTTCATAAAGTTCCGTTTACAGCCCGTAGAAACTTGTCAAAATAAGTATAGAATCAATCTTTAGGATGTTTTTATCATAATTATTCAATAATGTTCCAACCGGAGAATTCCTATGTCTGTAGAAAAGCAATGGAATGAGAGCTAACTCTCTCGTGACCGCGCGTCACGAGCCTGTGGCACTCTGCCAGACACCTGGCTCAATCCCCTCTCATTCGCCCCCACTTCACAGTAGAAGCCTCAAACAAAGTTCTAAAGATTGTTGACATCTAGTGGAAACCCTAGGAAGTGCAATATGACCCCATTTACACTGTATATTGGAATGGCAAAGAGTTGAAAAACTACAAACCTCAGATTTCCCACTTCCTGGTTGGATTTTTCTCAGGTTTTCGCCTGCCATATGAGTTATGTTATACTCACAGACATCATTCAAACAGTTTTAGAAACTTCAGAGTTTTTTCTAACCAATATTACTAATAACACTAATAACATGCATATATTAGCATCTATAGTAGCAGGCAGTTTACTCTGGGCGCCTTATTCATCCAAGCTACTCAATACTGCCCCCTGTCACCAAGAAGTTTTAAGATAATTAAGACAGGGGAAAAGTAAACAGTGGACATTGAGTAAGACGAGCATCATTACAGAGGGTATATTCATGATGTCCTCTTTGTCAGCACATACCGTAGAACCTGCTCTCTAATTGTTATGAATCCCCACTTTTAACAACCCTGCTGCCTCCTGGGTCTTATTGAGAGTTCAAAAGGCAGCGCTTGCCTTAATTATAGTCCAGTGCAGGGGTGTCAAATTCATTCCATGGAGGGCCTAGTGTCTGCTGGATTTATTTTTTTCCTTTCAATTAAGACCTAGAAAACCAGGTGCGGGGTTCCTCAATCAAGTACAAGGGAGGAGGGAAAATCTGCAGACACACGTGGTCTAGTGCCTATAAGCATAGCACAAGGGAACTCCACCAGGGACAGAGCGCAACTGCCAAAACGTATGACTGTCCAAAACAGCAACTCCCAACAAGTGCACGTAACATGTGGGGGAGATTAGTCTGGGCCTACAGTAACATAAGGGTACATTTGTCCCCTATAAGTGAGTTCTTGAGTATTTTTCTCAATGCATATATTTTAATATCTAAATCATAGAATTGTTATACAGAAAGAGTGTTAGAACTACATTACATATTGTTATTGAATTCCGCAGGTGGGTTAGATGAGACACCAAGTATTCTAGATTAGAATAATCCTGTTGTGTTACTAAACGCCTGCATATACAGTGCCTTCAGAACTTCTTCATACCCTTTGACTTATTCCACATTTTGTTGTTACACCCTGAATTCAAGCCTCTGCTTTTCCACATGCTTCAAATGATCACAGAATGAATCAAACTACCACTCCGCTTTCATCGTTTTACAGGGTTAGCGAGTGTTGGCCTTCCGCAGGCTAGAAACAACAACAAACACACAGTTTTTCTTCTGCTTGGGTGCCTAATTAATTGGTCCCTGTGCAGCTTGTAAGTCTTTACACACTGTAATTACCATATTTTTTAAAGCAGAGACCACTACAGCAGCGGAGGCCTTTCAGGTCAAACATGCTTTGGTGTTACAGTGCCTTCAGAAAGTGTTCATACCCATTGACTTGATCCACATTTAGCTGTTTTTCTCACACATCTACACACAAAACGAATTGAAAACATGTTTTAGACATTTTGCCAATCATTCATTTAAATAAGTATTCATGCCCTTTTGCTATGACACTTCAAATTGAACTCAGTTCCATCCACTTTCCTTGGACATTACAACTCGATTGGAGTCCGCCTGTGGCAAATTTCATTGTGTGGACATGATTTAGAAAGAAACACACCTGTCTATATACAGTAAGGTTCCACAGTTGACCGTGCATGTCAGAGCAGAAACTATACCATGTAGTCCAAGGAATTGTCCGTAGATCTCCCAGATAGAATTGTGATGAAGCATACATCTGGGGAAGGGTATAGAACAATTTCTAGAATGTTGAGCAAAAAATATGGAACTACCCAGACTCTGCTGGCCGTCTGACCAAACTGAGAACCGGGCAAGAAGGACCTTGGTCAGGGAGGTGACCAAGAACCCAACTGACATAACTACAGAGTTCCTTGGCTGAGATGGGAGAACATTCCAGAAGGACAACAGTCTCTATGGCACTTCACCAATCTGGGCTTTATGGGAGAGTGGCCAGACGGAAGCTACTTCTGAGAAAAAGACACATGAAATCACGCCTGGTTTGCAAGAAGGCATGTGATAGACTGAGCGCATAAGGCAAAACATTCTGTAGTCTCATATTTATGCAAAGTGCTATGTCTGGTGAACCAGGCACAGCTCATCACCTGTCTAACACCATCCCTACTGTGAAGCATGGTGGTGGCAGCATCATTCTATGGGGATGCTTTTCGGTGGCAGGGACTGGGAGACTGGTAAGGATAGAGGGAACAATGAATGGAGCCAAATACAGATAAATAATTGATGAGAACCTGTTTCAGAGTGCAACCTCAGACTGGGGTGAAGATTTAAGTTCCAACAGGACAATGACCCCAAGCATACAGCCAAAGCAACGCTGGAATGGCTTCAGAACAAGAATGTGAAAGTTATTGACTGGCCCAGCAAAAGCCCAAAAATGAAACCAAGTCTTCCACATCTAAGTTATCAGAGCATGAGAAAATCTGCAAGGAAAAATTTGAGAAGATGTTCAAAGCTGATACAGACGTACACAAGATGACTCAAATCTGTAGGTGCAAAAATGTCTAAAAACATGTTTCCAATTTCTTATTATGGGCTATTGTGTGCAGATGGGAGAGAATTTTTGATTTAACCAATTCTGAAATCACACTGTAACACAGTGTAATGTGGAATAAGATATGTGGATTTATCAATGTGGAATTTGAAAGCACTGAAATTGTGCTTGTCTCTAGCCGTGTTCTTCCACAGAATAATAGTCTGTTCTCTGGGTTAAATGGGGGGGTTTGACAAGATGTGCTCTCTTACATAAGGTGTGGAGGTTTAGCTAGAAATCATCAATATCTTGTTCTGTGCACTAAAGGTGCACTTTATAGCTTCTATTTCTGGCCAACAGTGTGGCCCTGTCACTTGTTTGTGTCTGTTTTGGAGGACTGGTGTGTAACGATGTACGCTGAGAGTCAGGAAGCAAGTTCAGGGACTGAATACGTTTAATAAATAAATGAACAAAACAAGAACCCCAAACAGTGCACCGACATGGAACAGAAACAATGACGACTGGGGAATAAAGCAATGGGAGTGACATATATAGGGCAGGTAATCAAGGAGGTCATGGAGTCCAGGTGAGTGTCATTATGCGCCTAACGCTGGTGACAGGTGTGCGCCAGCGTCCTGATAGGTCTAAATTGAATGACGTTTAGTTGCAGTGGAAAGAAGCTACGGAGTACTCCTTTAACTGGTTACAACTGCTGTAGTTTATCACATGGCAGTCTGGTTAGACATGTATTGGATGTCTGTCTGACTTCTGGATAATGAGAGAGTGTGTCTGAATGTCTGCTCAACATTATCGATACTGTCATGGATTAAGGTCAAACAAAATGTGGATCACTACATAGACCAATACACCTAATCACGAAAGCCTACAGCAGAGAGAAAATACCACGATTCCAACAGGAAAGAAGTGGGTGGCAATATATTCTTATTTAGGGCTTCAGAATGTATTCAAACCCCTTGACTTTTTCCACATTTTGTTGTTACAGCCTGAATTTAAAATGTATTAAATTGAGATTGTCTACAAACAATACTCATTTTAAAGTAGAATTATGTTTTAGACATTTTTACAAACTAATTAAACATGAAAAGCTGGAGTGTCTTAAGTCAATTATTCAACCCTTTTATTACAGCAGAACTAAATATGTTCAGGAGTAAAAATGTGCTTAACAAGTCACATAATAAGTTGCACTCTCTGTGCAAAAGTTGTTTAACATCATTTTGGAATAACAACCACATCTCTGTACCCCACACATACAAGGTCTATAAGGTCACTCAGTCAAGCAGTGAATTTCAAACACAGATTCAACCACAAACACAAGGAAGGTTTACCAATGCCTCTCAGAGAAGGGCGACTATTGGTAGATGAGAACAAAAAACAAAAAACAGGCATTAAATATCCCTTTGGTGAAGTTATTAATTACACTTTGGATGGTGTATCAAAGGAGTCAACCTTCCTAACTCAGTTGCCGGAGAGGAAGGAAACAGCTCAGGGATTTCACCAAGAGGCCAATGTTGACTTTACAACACTTAAATAGTTTAATGGCTGTGATAGAAAACTGAGGATGGATCAACAACATTGTAGTTACTCCACAATACTAACATAAATGACAGAATGAAAAGAAGGAAGCCTGTACAGAATAAAACATTCCAAAACATGCATCCTGTTTGCATGCATCCTGTTGCTAAGGCACTAAACTAAAACTGAGACAAAATGTGGCAAAGAAATTTCCTTCATGTCCCGAATATAAATGTCATGGATCCTTCCAGGAACTGTCATTACGCACATCTGTCCCCTATTCCCACTGATTAGTACTTGTATAAGTGTGCCCTTTGGTTTCCATTGGGCAGTCCATTATTGTTACTATGTCTTCTGGTGCGTGTGAGTACCTGTACTGTGTGTTTTGGGCTTTCGTGTCCTTGTGGATTGCACAGATGATTACGGGTCTTGTCCCGTGTGTTAATCATTGTGCGCGTGTGTTATTTATTCGAGGTCCTCCTCGCTCTTTCATTTTGGGTTTCTACCCTGTGTTTTGTTACGTGTTTGTTTGGTCTTCGTCCCCATGCCTCTACACGGCACGTCGTAATTTGGGCTTCATTTTTTAAAACTATTACGCATTCCTTGCGCCTGTCTCCCGAATCTCTTCATTACAACAAAGCATTATTTTGGGGGGAAATCCAACACAACACATCACTGACTACCACTCTTCATATTTACAAGCATGGTGGTGGCTGCATCATGTTATGGGTTTACTTGTCATCGGAAATAAATAAACATTTGGATAAAAATAAATGGAATACAGCTAAGCACAGGCAAAATCCTTGAGGAAATCCTGGTTCAGTCTGCTTTTCAACAGACACTGGGAGATAGATTCACCTTTCAGCAGGACTATAACCTAAAACATGAGGCCGAATATACGCTGGAGTTACTTACTAACATTACATTGAATGTTCCTGATTGGCCTAGTTACAGTTTTGACTTAAAATGGCTTGAAAATCTATGCAAAACTTAAAAATGGCTGTCTAGCAATGATCAACAAGCAACTTGACGGAGCTTGAATATTTTTTTATAGAATAATGTACAATATTGTACAATCCAGGTGTGAAAAGCTCTTAGAGACTTACCCAAAAAGACTCACAGCTGTAATCACTACCAAATGAGATTGACTCAGGGGGGTTGAATACTTGTGTAAATTAGATATTTCTGTATTTAATATTCAATACATTTGCAAACATTTCTAAAAACATGTTTTAACTTCGTATTTATGGGGTATTGTGTGTGGATGGTGTAGAAAACCCCCACAATTGAATCCATTTTCAATTCAGGCTGTAACTCAAAATGTGGAATAAGTCAAGGGGTATGAACACTTTCAGACAGCACTTTATGAGTTGTGTAGCTCATTTAGACAGCAGACAATGACTTAGCTAATGACATTGACAAACAGTGATAAAACATGATATAATCACTTCATGAGAATCAGTGGAAGCACAGCTAACAATTCTAGGGAGAGAGAACATTTTTGTAATGTTACCCATAATGTTCCCCAGATACAGTATTTGAGTGTCCACGTTGATGGAATATTCTTCTAACCCTCAGAAAACTGGACACAGGAATGTTCTTGAAACATGTCTAGAACATTAATATTGGATATTCTGAGAACATGATAACCATGTTCTCTGTAAGTTCTGTTTGATATTTAGGGATGTTCTCCTAACTCTAATGCCAAAACATGCTACGTAGGTTCTCAGGAGGTTCTTGCTAATTTACAGTGCATTCTAAACATTTTTTTTGGTACATTTCCCCAGATCTGTGCCTCGGCACAATCCTGTCAAAGCTCTACTGAAAATGTCTTTGACCTCATGGCTTGGTTTTTGCTCTGACATGCACTGTCAACTGTGGGACATTATATAGACAGGTGTGTGCCTTTCCAAATCATGTCCAATCAATTGAATTTACCACAGGTGGACTCCAATCAAGTTGTAGAAACATCTCAAGGATGATTAATGGAAACAGAATGCACCTGAGCTCAACTTAGAATCTCATAGCAAAGGGTATGAATACTTATGTAAATGAGGCATCTGTTTTTTATGTTTAATACATTTGAAAAAATGTCTAAAAACCGGTTTTTGCTTTGTCATTTTTGTAGATTGATGAGTTTAAAAAAAAATCAATTTTAGAATAAAGCTGTAACATAATAAAATGTGGAAAAAGTCAAGGGATCTAACTTCCTGATGACTGACATACAGGAAGGTTCTTGCAAGGTTCCCATGGAACGTGTCTAAAACAATATCTTCTATTTTGAGACAATGATTACCTTGTTCTGTGTAAATTTGGTAGGATGTTGATAGAATATTCTCCTAACCTTTAGAAAACTGGACACAGGAAGGTTCTTACAACGTTCCCATGGAACGTGTCTAAAACAATATCTTCTATTTTGAGACCATGACAACCTTGTTCTGTGTAAATTTGGTGGGATGTTGATAGAATATTCTCCTAATCTTTAGAAAACTGGACACAGTAATGTTCTTGCAACGTGCCAATGCAATGTGTATAGAACATTAATATTGAATACTCTGACAACATGTAACTATGTTCTGTGTAGATTTGGGGGGACATTGATAGAATTAGTCTTCTCCTAAACCCTTAGAAAATCTCTGTTTTGAAAAAGACAGTCTGTCTGTATGACCAAAAATATGATATTTACATGTTGTAGTTCATTTTGATACTATAATAAATGTTTGAATCATATCGATGCCACATATGCTTTCAAAATGAGAAGTAGCTTATTATGTTCAATTGAACTTCAGCAGTGGTGGAAAAAGTAGTTTATGAATGAATCCATACATTATCATCCTTTACATTTGGTGTTGCATAATCTTAACGAACGTCTTGAAAATGAATTAGCATAATGCATCAATTAATGTCTATAGTTGGAGGAAACATACAGATATCTGGGTGGCAGTAGTTTATGAATGAATCCATATATTATCATGATTTACATTTAGTGTAGCATATTCTTAACAAACGTCTTGAAAATGACAGCCCCAATGGCAAAACAAGTGAATACAATTACATTGGTCTTCTGCAAAATAAGCACCACCACTTTGCGATATGAGTAGAACATTTTTGAATGAATCCTCTCTCGCAGTCATCATATTTTACTCCTTCGGATTCGGCTGGTCGGCTCAGTTGACGCCCAAGAAAAGAACCAGACAGCGTCCTCTAGAGGTTAGAACCTACTTTAATCCAATTGCGCACGAATGTGAAATCAATGGAGACGAAGATTCTATGAAATTACTACAGCGTGGTTGGCGTGACGGGGGTAACCGCTGACTATAAATGGCGGGACGCGTTCTATCCGAACAAACCGATAAACTTTGCCTCAACGGGTTTCCAACCGCTGCAAGAGGCAAATAACATCCTTTCTAGTTGGTTTGCTATAATTGAAGGTTATCAGAGGTGTTGCGAGTGACAATAGCCAGAACACAAATCTAAGGTAAGTTTGGATCACCTCAAATATATATATATATATATATATATATTTTTTTTTTACATTAGATAATATCTCTGTACCTTCAGTTTGTGCATTGCAAAATAGTTTGCAAATATCTATTCATAAAGGATTTTCCAGTTTTACGGACCAATAGGCTATTGAAACGTACTATGTGCGTAAAACAGACAGAGAACTCCAAATTAGTTATACAATGCCAATGTCAACCAAATATCATATAGGATGCATGTTTTTTTAAGTAATCAAGTATATTTTCAATAATAATGATATCTTCTCTTGTTTTCGAACGAATGGCCAAGTTACCATGAAGTCCACCTGCCTGATCATTCTGGCATCTCTGGCAGTCTGCAACCTGACCGTGGCTCGAGGACAGAGCATCCCCGATCAAGAGAAAACGGGAGACCGGCAGATAGACGACATCATCCTACAGAGGGCCGAGGGCATCCTGCTCCGCTCCATTCTAAAAATGACAGAGGATGAGGATGGTGTGAATGGTGCGTAATAGCTTTTGGATCGATGTTGTGTTTTGGCAAACTGGCCGAGTTTGACACGAACCGGGGGTGTTTTACATTGAATTGAAAAGCAAAGAATTTAACACAATTGAAGACATTCATTCTAGTTATGCTTTTGTATACCTGTTTTGAAGTTACCTAGTTGCACGAAAGAAACATTTCTATTCGTTTCAGAAAGACCAGATTAACTCAATAATTTCGATTGTTTGTAATTTTTTTCATTATCAAATAACCCAACATTTCCAAGATCTTTCATTTATGTTGTGCAACATTAACGTGAATTACATTACTATATTGTGTTATTTGTTAGGATGCAAATCTATTTGGAGAGGGCAACCGGCAAAGCACCCGTGAAACGCATCCAATATTTTCCAGGAGTTAATACTGGCATCAAAGCACAAATGCCTATATTTTAATGGTGAAATAATGAAAACAGAATAGAATACATATGTTTGACATAACCTACGTTTTCATGTTCATGTATGTTCAATGGAAATACATGTACACATGGCATAACAAGCGGTGGCAGATTTATATTTTCCCGTCAGTAAACTAATCATGTTGTCATTTTAATTTTACAGAGGCATTGTCCTCTCAGCCAGAGTGGCTAGTGAAGCGGCAACACCCTGGTAAACGAGAGGAGGACGAGGACGAAGACTCAGGGGAGGTCCAGAAAAGACAGCACCCAGGAAAACGTGAAGACGAAGTTGACTCTTTTGTGGAGCTCCAGAAAACGCAGAATCCAGGCAAGCGCTCAATGGTGGAGCAGATTACAGAGAACTCCGCATTTCTAAGTGAACTCTCCAAACGACAGCACCCGGGCAAGCGCTACCTGATGATGTACAGCAAGCGCCAGCATCCTGGCAGGCGAGATGTGGACGACGAGTCAGACGCAGGGGACCTCCAGGAGTTGGAGAAGCGCCAACATCCCGGCAAACGTTACTGGTATGACATGAGTCCGGATTTGGGCGCCAACAGTCCCCGTGACGTGCTGGACCCTGGCTGCAGTAAAGCCAACCTGTTGCTCGAGCTGTTAGACAACGTGACAAAGAGTCGCGCCGCGGAGAAGAGACAGCACCCGGGCAAAAGGTCCGCACCTGAGGAGGATTTGACTGAACGGGAGTGACGAGTGGGCTGGCGCCTGCGAAATACTGTGTTGTAAAAAAAAATCTATGTGTAAATTGATACAATTAATAATTTCAAGTGGTTTATTATGAATATAATATGGACCCCTCTGCCATGGGTAGTCTATAGTTTATTTGGCAAGCTGCTTTTATGACGAATATTCAGAAAACGTCCCCAGAAAGTATACTGAGAAATGTTTAAATGAGATATTATTATTATTCTTTTTTTTTGGGGGGGGGCTTGTGTGTAATTAAACACACTTGGATTGCCAGAATCAGTAACGCTCAAAGGGATTTCAAGTTAATGAATAGCTGTGTTGTTTGCTGGACCAATATTGTTGTCATGAGATGCTCAGAAATGTATTCGTTTTACAGATTAAGCCTACGTGGCAAAGAAAAATAATAATAAAGCGAAGCATCTCAGGGAAATAGCATTTGGCTCAGCAGGCAGGCAGCCTGCATCCAACAGAGGACGCAGGCTTTAAATCTGCTCTTTTCGGTCTGGCGTTGAATTGCATGATTCTAAGTGTCAGAGTTACGTAGACCAAATTGACCTGTAGTTAGGTTTATGATTTAATGCGTTCAAGTTGTAAACCACAAGTGATTGTTCCCCGGACATATATAGTGGGTCTCTGGATTATTTTCTACTTGAATATATTGCATGGTATAAAAACGGATTATTATTGTACATTTTCTGTTACTATTGCCTTCAAGTTTATTAGGGTATGTATCTACAACGCTGTTATAGGCCTACAATAAAACGCATTGGTACAGATCACGGAGCGTTGGTCTACAGTATGTTTTTCGTTTGAAATTCAGATCTATTCAGAGAAAGCCTCTATCCTTAGCCTTGAAACTAACATGGAATAGGTTAATTATGCTTTTACCTTCCCCTACTGTGATTTCTAGTGGAAGAGATGGACACCAATTCGTTCCCACTAACACAACAATTACAGCGCCATTAGCTAAGTAAAACGCACCCACGTTCAGAGACGCACTACAAGTCAAAAGTTTGGGGTCACTTTTCAATGAAAACATACATGAAAGGAGTTGCAAAATGAATAGGAAATATTGTCAAGATGTTGACAAGGTTATAAATAATGATTTTTTAAATGTTGAAATCAGCAAACCGCTTATCCACATGACGCCATACACGTGGTCTGCGGGTGTGAGGCCGGTTGGGCAAATTGCCAAATTCTCTAAAATTACATTGGAGGCGGCTCATGGTAGAGAAATTAACATTAAATTCTCTGGCAACAGCTCTGGTGGACATTCCTGCAGTCACCATGCCAATTCCACGCTCCCTCAACTTGAGAGAGCTGTGGCATTGCGTTGGGTGACAAAACTGCACATTTTAGTACCATTTTATTGTCCCCAACATGAGGTGTCCCTATATAATTATCATGCTGTTTAATCAGCTTCTTGATATACCACACCTGTCAGGTGGATTGATTATCTTGGCAAAGGAAAAATGCTCATTAACAGGGATGTAAACTTATTTGTGCATAACATTTTGAGAAATAAGCATTTTGTGCATATTGAACATCAGCTCATGAAACATGGGACCAATACTTTACATGTTTATATTTTTGTTCAGTGTAGGATTTCCCAGCATTTTTGCAGGAGCTAGTCATTTCTATGCGATGTGGCCACAGGCACGTGAAGTACCATAATGACACACACAGTGCGACCAAAACAAAACTCTACACACATGCAATAGCATTTCTCACTCGATACAAAACATGGAATGAATATCTTGGTATCTCTGTTTTCTGTAGATCCACCTGCAACTGGACTCTTTATAAGACAACCTACTCTTGGAAATACTTTCCTCGTTCTCGATTCGGGAAAAGGGTTAACACACTGTAGCTACTTGTGCCGATGCTCTCCCTCATGCGCGGCTAGCAAGCTAGGGCTAAAACTTGTGAAAAAGTGAAATAGGTAGCTAGTTATCTGGTAGCTAGTTAAAGTTCATATTATCATGCAAAAATCTTGTAATGTTAATTTGTATTGACATTCATTTGAACTTAGTCTACCTGTTGTCTGCTGTTTTCATCTTTTCGTTTTGTGGGTAGAAATTTGGGACAAAATATCCACAGGAAAGTATTACTAAACCGACTTCAAAACGCAGGTCTCTGTGTGGCGATCTTGATTTGTTTGCTCATCACCTAAAGCACACACATAAGACAGAAGTGCATGCATACTAAACAAAACCATTCGAGCCCTCCCAGAAATGTGGTTGTTTGTTCAGGGGCTTACTCAGACCTAGCTCCGAAGCAGAATGCACAATACGACCTCCTGCTCCCAGAGGATGCTGGGTAACAACCCCCCCACCCCCATTCGTCTCGGTGTAACTGACTTTCTCTCTGGTCTTTAGGTTCCTGGAGGGAGACGAGGATGAGGACACATGCACCATCTCACAGGATGACATCGCTGATGCTGTGGGAATAGACACATTACCTCCGGGGCAAATTTGAGTCTTTCAGGGGCAATGTGTCATTTAAGTTGCCACAAGCAGAAGATTTTAAATGATCTGGGTTCTCTGTCAGTCTTTTTTTATAACAATGTGTTTGTCTCGAACTCGCTCTCACTCCACAGTACTTTAACCTGACCCTGTCTCAGTTTGGGCCCTACCAACTGGATTACAACAAGACTAGATGGTCAGTTTCACCTGCTGTTGTTTGAGTGTTCTGTGCAAGTGGGCCAGATATTCTTTGCTTTATTGTTAGACCTGCATTTACTGGATAAATTAACTGTGAGTGTGTGTTTTGGTCTTGAGAAGATGTCTGTTTAGTATGTGTGTGTGTTTCCTCTATTCCAGCCACCTGCTGCTTAGTGGAAGTAGAGGTCATGTGACTTGCCTAGACTGGCAGTCCAAACAGCTGATGTGTGAGATGAATGTGATGAAGATGGGGACTCAAAACACACCTCCATGCTGTAAGGGCTATTTGACTAAGAAGGAGAGTGATGGAGTGCTGCATCAGATGACCTTGCCTCCACAATCACCTGACCTCAACCCAATTGAGATGGTTTGGGATGAGTTGGACCACAGAGTGAATGAAAACCAGCGAACAAGTGCTCAGCATTTGTGTGAACTCCTTCAAGACTGTTGGAAAAGCATTTCTCATGAAGCTGGTTGAGAGTGCCAAGAGCGTTCAAAGCTGTCATAAAGGCAAAGGGGCTACTTGTAATGAGTAGGTGTGTCCAAACGTGGACTGGTACTGTATGTGTATATATAAAAAAGAAACTTCCTCTCACTGTCAACTGTTTATTTTCAGCAAACTTAACATGTGTAAATATTTGTATGAACATAATATTCTACAACTAAGACATAAACTGAACAAGTTCCACAGATGTGACTAACAGAAAGGGGGGGATCGGAATAAAAAATAACAGTCAGTATCTGGTGTGGCCACCAGCTGCATATCCCTGGGATATGTGGGACGCTAGTGTCCCACCTGGCCAAAAGACAGGGAAAATGCAGAGCGCCAAATTCAAATAAATTACTATAAAAATCAAACTTTCATTAAATCACACATGCAAGATAGCAAATTAAAGCTACACTTGTTGTGAATCCAGCCAACATGTCAGATTTCAAAAAGGCTTTTCGGCGAAAGCAAACAATGCTATTATCTGAGGATAGCACCTCCCTAAACAAAGAGAAACCATAATTCAACCCTGCAGGTGCGACACAAAACCCAGAAAATATAATTCATGCCTTACCTTTGACGAGCTTCTTTTGTTGGCACTCCAATATGTCCCATAAACATCACAAAGGGCCATTTTTGTTCGATTTAATTCCGTCTATATATATATCAAAAATGTCCATTTATTTGGCGCGTTTGATCCAGAAAAACACTGGTTCCAACTTGCTCAACGTGACTACAAAATATCTCAAAAGTTACCTGTAAACTTTGCCAAAACATTTCAAACTACTTTTGTAATACAACTTTAGGTATTTTTTTAAAAGTAAAATAATCGATAAAATTGAAGACAGGATGATCTGTGTTCAATACAGGAAGAAAACAAACAAGCATGCTTTCTGGTCACGCGCCTCTATCTAACAGTACGCTTCAAGTGACCCTCGTTCAAGATGGCCGTACTTCTTCATTACACAAAGGAATAACCTCAACCATTCTAAAGACTGTTGACATCCAGTGGAAGCGATAGGAACTGCAAGAAGGTCCTTTAGAAATCTGTATTCCCAATGAAAACCCATTGAAAAGAGTGACCTCAAAACAAAACAAAAATAATCTGAGTGGTTTGTCCTCAGGGTTTCGCCTGCTAAATAAGTTCTGTTATACTCACAGACATGATTCAAACAGTTTTCTATCCCAATATACAAATAATATGCATATCTTATCTTCTGGGGATGAGTAGCAGGCAGTTGAATTTGGGCATGCATTTAATCCGAACGTGAAAATACTGCCCTGTCACCAAGAAGTTAAGTACTGCAGTGCATCTCCTCATGGACTGCACCAGATTTGCCGGTTCTTGCTGTGAGATGTTTAAAGGCAACTTCCACCTTGTCAGCTCGGGGATTTGAACTTGCAACCTTCGGGTTACTAGCCCAACGCTCTAACCACTAGGCTACCCTGTCAGGATAAGCCTGCAGGAAGGGTACCACATGAGGGAGGAGGATGTCTTACCTGTAATGCAAAGCGTTGAGATTTCCTGCAATGACAACAAGCTCAGTCCGATGATGCTGTGACACACTGCCCCTGACCATGACAGACCCTCCACCTCCAAATCGGTCCCGCTCCAGAGTACAGGCCTCGGTGTAACGCTCAATCCTTCAACGATAAACACGAATCCGACCATCACCCCTGGTGAGACAAAACCGCGACTTGTCAGGGAAGAGCACTTTTTGCCAGTCCTGTCTGGTCCAGCGATGGTGGGTTTGTGCCCATAGTCGACGTTGTTGCCGGTGATGTCTGGTGAGGACCTGCCTTACAACAGGCCTACAAGCCCTCAGTCCAGCCCCTCTCAGCCTATTGCGGACAGTCTGAAAACTGATGGGGGGAATTGTGCGTTCCTGGTGTAACTCAGGCAGTTGTTGTTGCCATCCTGTACCTGTCCCTCAGGTGTGATGTTCAGATGTACCGATCCTGTGCAGGCGTTTTTACACGTGGTCTGCCACTGCAAGGACGATCATCTGTCCGTCCTGTCTCCCTGTAGCGCTGTCTTAGGTGTCTCACAGTACAGACATTGCAATTTATTGCTGTGGCCACATCTGCAGTCCTCATGCCTCCTTGCAGCATGCCTAAGGCACGTTCACGCAGATGAGCAGGGGACCCTGGGCATCTTTCTTCTGGTGTTTTTCAGAGTCAGTAGAAAGGCCTTTTTAGTGTCCTAAGTTTTCATAACTGTGACCTTAATTGCCTACAGTCTGTAAGCTGTTAGTGTCTTAACGACCGTTCCACAGGTGCATGTTCATTAATGGTTTATGGTTCATTGAACAAGCATGGGAAAGTGTTTAAACTCTTTACAATGAAGATCTGTGAAGTTATTTGGATTTTTACAATTTATCTTTGAAAGACAGGGTCCTGAAAAAGGGACGTTTCTTTTTTTGCTGTGTGTGTGCGTGTATACTTTTTTACCACTTCCATTGATTTAGTCACCCTAATTCTGGCCATCCTATAAGGGTAAAAACTCCAAACTTTTGAATGGATTATGATGGCGATATGAGATTTGGACCATTGGTTTTCTACACAATTAACATTGACCCATTGGTCAAAAGATACGTTTTTGTTTGGAAACCCTACACACTCATTTACATGCACATTTTAAGCATTATTTCCTCTCCCATTGAATCATCCTAATCTGTACCCCTTTCTGTGTCCTTTAGGTGGCTCCACTGTGAAGCCATGTTCACAGTGGCTCAGAAGAAGTGGCTCTATATCTATGACAACAAGGGCATTGAGCTCAAAGATGGTTTCCGCATGCAGTTTCTCCCCTACCACTTCCTGCTGGCCACAGCGGTGTGTTAATTTATACTAGCTTTGTAATGTTTGTGTCATGTCAGGGGAATTTATTGTGTAATGTGCTTGTTGAGAATATGAATGTGAAACTGACTGAAGACATAGGTAAGCTCTGGGGGGCTAACACAAATCTTCAGCTCTCAAAAGCAAGGTTACTCACACAACATGCGAGCGTAGTCAGGTGAACCACCACCAAGACTCACCTGTGAACTCCTGTCCCTCTACCCCTCCTCCAGAGTGCGACAGGTTCCCTGCAGTACCTGGATGTGTCGGTAGATAAGGAGGCGGCGGCCATCTGCACCAAGGCTGGATGTGATGGCCCATAACCCACACAACGCTATCATCTACCTGGGCCACTCCAACGGCACCGTTACCCTCTGGACGCCCAACCAGAGAGAGCCGCTCGTCAAGATGTTCTGCCACCAGGGAGGCGTGCGCTCGGTCACCATCGACAAGACTGGCACGTGAGTCTCAATCAAAAACATAACATCGTTCTAGTTTTGGTCTCTTAGCTATTGCAAGGTGGTTATAATGTTATGTAATGTAGCTGTTGTTGTCAATATGAAATCCACACATTTGGGTCATTTTATTTATGCAGGTACATGGTGACCTCGGGTATGGACAAGAGGCTGAAGGTATATGACATCAGATCCTACTGGCCCCTGCTGTCCTACTTCTTGCCTGCGGGAGCTTCCTGTCTGTCTCTAAGTCAGAGGAGCCTGCTGTCCGCCGCTACGGGAGACATAGTCCAGGTCATACACTGTAGTCATACATACTGCTTAAAATGTTTGTGTGCCATGCCTTTTGTATTTCCCTGTGATCCTCAATATGAACTCAATGTTTCCTGCCATTCCATTCCACCAAGCCACGGTATAGCCTCAAACTATATTAACCTATATGGCCCACTGAATCTAGAACCAAGCATACTTATGAAATTGACAGAACTGGAACCTAAATACTCATTAAAAGTGAGAGAATGGATTGCTCTGGGACAGCAACATGGCACCCAGCTCTGTTGTCCAAACTCTGTACTGTTTCTGACTCTTAAAAAAAAAAAAAAAACTCAGTATCTGTTAATGACCGAGTCTGTGTCTCTGTGCTCAAGTTGTGTCTGCTTATCTGTGTGTGTTCTGTAGGTATACAGAGATGTGTGGGGAACCCCAGTGACTAAGCCCTACATGGCCCACAGGGCTCAGTGTGAGTGGTCGACTTCTGTCCCTTTTGAAGATGTGATTGTTGTAGGCAATGGAGAGGGCTTCACCAGCATGGCCATACCAGGTCCGAATGAAATTCTGATTCAAATTCTCCTTTGTGCCATGTTCTATTACCACTCATACATAATACAATTACATGAAATGTCTTCATTATTTCATATTTTACTAGCACACATCTCTCTTGCTCTTCTTTCTGATCCCTAACCTCTGTTGGCAGCTTTCCACCCCTCCGGAAGTGATCAGGAAAACAGTGGAAGTCAGGATGAAGACAGATAAAGAGAGAAAAAAGAAGAGGTGGCAGCAGCTGGACAGAGGGACCAGTGGATGTGTCAACTCCCATTGGTCCTCTGTGGGGATGAATTTTGACCTTTCAGATACACGTTCTTGGACATTCTTCCAAAAGCCCAGACAGCAGGCTCCAACAGCCACTGCAGACACACAAAACATAGTGTATTCAGACTCCTTGACTTTTTCCACATTTTGTTACGTTACAGCCTTATTCTAAAATTTCAGAGAAAAACAACGATTTAATCAATCTACACACATTACCCCATAATGACAAAGCAAAAACAGGTTTTTAGACCTGTTTGCAAATTTATAAATAAAATAAATAAAATGTACTTTACTCAGTACTTTGTTGAAGCACCTTTGGCAGCGATTATATCCTCAAGTCTTCTTGGGTATGACGCTACAAGCTTGGCACAACTGAGTTTCTCCCATTCGTCTCTGCAGATTCTCTCAAGTTCTGTCAAGTTTGATGGGGAACATCGCTGCACAGCTATTTTCAGGTCTCTCCAGAGATGTTTGATCGGGTTCAGCTCTGGCTGGGCCACTCCAGGACATTGAGACTAGCCCCAAAGCCACTCCTGCATTGTCTTGGCTGTGTGCTTAGGGTGGTTGTCCAGTTGGAAGGTGAACCTTTGCTACAGTTTGAGGTTTTGAGTAAAAGGCACGACAGCCAGCTTCGAGTTGGCCAAAAGGCACCTAAAGGACTCTCAGGCCATGAGAAACCAGATTCTCTGGTCTGGCACCATCCCTACGGTGAAGCATGCTGGTGGCAGCATCATGCTGTGGGGATGTTTTTCAGACGTTGGGACTGGGAGACTTGTCAACATCAAGGAAAAGTTGAACGGAGCAAAGTACATAGAGATCCTTGATGACAACTTTCTCCATAGCGCTCAAAACGTCAAACTGTGGCAAAGGTTCACCTTCCAACTGGACAACCACCCTAAGCACACAGCCAAGACAATGCAGGAGTGGCTTCGGAACAAGTCTCCATGTCCTTGAGAGGCCTGGACTTGAACCTGAAAATAGCTGTGCAGCAACAGATCCACAGATGATGCACTCTATTTCACTCCACAATGCCCTTTCCCACCTGGACAAAAGGAACGCCTATGTGAGAATGCTATTAATTGACTACAGCTCAGCGTTCAACACCTTAGTTCCCTCAAAGCTCATCACTAAGCTCAGGATCCTGGGACTAAACACCTCCCTCTGCAACTTAATCCTGGACTTCATGACGGACCGCCCCCCAGGTGGTAAGGGTAGGTAACAACACGGGGGCCCCTCGGGTGCATGCTCAAGCCATAAGATTCCTGAACATCTAATCAAATGGCTACCCACACTATTTTCATTGCCCCCCCTCTTTTTACATGTACATATTACCTCAATTACATTAACTAACCAGTGCCCCCGGACATTAACTCTGCTGCTCTTGAATTATTTTTTAGTTTTATTTCTTATTCATATTTTTGTTACTGCATTGTTGGTTAAGGCTCATAAGTAAGCATTTCACTGTAAGGTCGACACCTGTTGAATTCGGCGCATGTGACAAATAAAATTTGATTTCTGTTTTTAAAATTTGCCCCCAAAAATAAATCTAACCCTGTTTTTGCTTTTTCATTATGGGGTATTGTGTGTAAATTGATGAGAGAAACTTTATTTCATTTTAGAATACAGTTGTAACGTAACAAAATGAAGGGATCTGAATACTTTCCGAATGCACTGTCTCTCCCTGAAGGCCAGGGACTCATTGATAATCAAAGCAACTACAACATATTTACTGCCGTCTTGCTCTTCTGTATGTGAGGGTAACGCCACCAATGTATTGTGCTTCTATAATCCTAACACCTCTGAATTATACAATTGCTAAATAATTATGTATGAAATATGAGTTTTATCAAGATTACACAATTTTTAAATGTATAAGCCTTGAACTGGGAAAGGGGAGATACCTAGTCAGTTGTTCAACTGAATGCATTCAACCGAAATGTGTCTTCCGCATTTAACCCAACCCCTCTGAATCAGAGAGGTGCGGAAGGCTACCTTAATCGACATCCACATCGTCAGCGCCCGGGGATCAAAATACCTTGGTAACTGGCCCAACACTCCTACCCGCAAGGCTACCTGCCGGCCCTCACCGCCTTCGTTTAGGACAATACATGTTATTCTATTTAGTTATGTGGACGTCAAGGAAGTGGACATTGTTGATTCATTTCTCAGCAGACCATTCTATGGGTGTGCAATAACCAGAAAATCAAGTTTGGTTCATCTCATGCAAGAGTGTTTCTATCAATGCTCATTGACATTGGCTGATTAATTGCACGCAGGTCTGGTTTCAAGACTTGTCAAGACATGTTATAACCTGCTTTGCACGTGACTACTTATAATCAGCACACACTGGTTGAATAAACATTGTTTCTATGTCATTTCAATGAAACAACATTGAACCAAAGTGGCATAGACGTTGAACCCAGGGGGGCAGTGTTTGGCACGAATGAGAGTGAAAATTACTAGAACTGGTTAAGCATAGAATGGGCAAAATAGCTTTGTGTGGACAGACAAACATTCAGGATATGATTCACCTGCCCCCTAGTTGCTAGGCAACTGCGGGAAGGTTTGGGTAAAAAACAAAATTGCCTCGCTTTGCCTTCCTGTTGTCATCATCTATATTAAGGAAGAACTTACATGCAACCCGGATCCACCCTTTGTTCATACAATGTCACTTCAATGTTCCAGTTCGCTTCTGACCACATTAGTATTGAAAGGTTATTGTAAACAATAATATATTAGATAGTTATTCTATTTATCCTGCACACAGTAGCAAAGAGATGAGTGGTGTCAAATTATGTCCCCGCGTCTGAAAAATCCAAGAGATGTACTTTTGTCAACAACATTTTGTAAACTGCATTTGACTCTGTATTGGATCTCAACTGATTGCAGAAAAGCCATCTGCAGCAGTGGACAAAATCCCTCTCTGGGTCAGACAAATCATTACTCCCAGCCCAGAAAAATCCATACATGTCCACTATTCACACTCTACTTGCTAAACATCCCAGTTACATACTTCAATGGAATGGGGATAAAAAATGCTTTCGGCATTTCGCTCCCGAAAGTCAATTGAAAAGGCAAATGGACAAAAATGATAAATCAATATGTTTGTAATTCCTTTTCCTAAATGGGTATGCATTTGTTGTGACAAAATTCAAATTAAAGTTCAAAGTAATATATAGCATTATCACTTTCATGATTGAGCATGCATAATACCTGCCAAATAGTAAAGTTTGAAATAGCAAAGTTTGTTTAATATGTGACCATCAGGCTCGATTTGATCTTATGTAACAAAATGTTTTTACATTGGATAAAAGTAGAGTCTCAGAGGTAGAAAATGGTATATCATTACATTACAGTTGAGGAACATTGAGAAAGTAAATCTCCTTTGAAAGTTGACAAACTTGTAACCCCACTTTTGGCCTGTGAATGTTTTGGTACAACTACTGGAGAGCTCTTTCTCTACACCCATTCAGCATAGTTCACACACTCTTAAGCCTTAGCCCCACCCATCTCTTTAAGGATTCACATGTGAGACCATGTGCTGAACCAGTAGTTCCCAACCTTTTGTGGTTACTGTACCACCAACAGTATTTTGCTCTGCCTGGAGTACCCCCCGAATTACCCACTCTTGTATTTTACCAGTAAGCCTATGGTCTCATGAGTCTTCTCAAGTACCCCCTGTGGATAGGCAATGTACCCCCGGGGTCCTCGTACCCCTGGTTGGGAACCACTGTGCTAAACGGTGAGTACGGTAGTGTACTAAACAACCAAAGAGTTCAAGACTAAAGGCTGGTTTATACTACATCTATCGACATGTCTATATACAGTTGTCGTAGTGGCATCATGAACATTCTATTGTCGTCTGACATCAAACTTGTCGTTGTCGTTATGAAAAGTATTAACACAAAAACGACAGGCTGCATGACATCAGCAGCCTGGTGGTCCAAAATGTTATAACTAGTGTATTTTAACACAAATAAACCCATCTGTTTAAAGATTAATGTAGTATGTCACTCTAGCAAACCAGGCAACTAAAAGCATCTTTCTAAATAATGTTTTGGTTCGTTTGTAGTTTGCTAGTCACCGTTGAGTTACCTGGCTAGGCAGTTCAAATAATGACTATATCATATAGCTGACCGTCTTAACTTTAGCTAATTTGTTAATATTATTACAGGAAAATAAACGCACAACTAGATAATTATTTACAAGATAATGGCAAGCTAATTTCAGAAAATAGCTTACGGTTGTGAGTGTGACAAAATAAAAGCAGGGCATTCTACCAGAAAATTTTAGAACTTGGAAGCTGACTTGTTGGCCTAACATTATATCCAAATTTGACTTTTGTGCAGTTGATGTTCTTCACATTAGCGTCTCTGGTAACACACACTATATAAAATAAAATAAAAGTTTATTTGTCACATCTGCACAGCATGCAGAAGTTGTAAACGGTACAGTGAAATGGTTACTTGCCCAGTGGAGTACTTTGTTTAAACATATAGCTAGATAGCTAGCTAAACAATTAACCATAATCCCAAATCATAGCATTACTACCCTGCATAAATCTACAGATTGTTAAAGCTAACCAACTAGCTGGGCTCAATGTTAGCTAGCATGGAATGCAAATCGCAATGAGATACGCATATTACTACACAGATCATACATGTAACATTAGCTAGCGAGCCAGTCAGTCAGCTAACATTAGCTAGTTAGCTAACAGTAAGCTTTAACTTGCAATGAAAACGACTTTCTGACTAAATTAGAAATGTATCATATCTGAAAATGTAGCTAGCTAGACTCTCTTACCCGTATAGATGGATGAACGCTTCTCCCTCTCTGTCACAGATGCCACGGTTGCCCTTAGTTTGAAGATGTAATCTGGAGACAGGTGTTTTATACAACAGCCTTATGTGTTCTCTTTTTGACTCCCTCCTCATTTGCAATCAAATGCTTGAATTTTCTCCATCTCCTTAGCTATCACACTCTGCTTCCACCAGGCATTACATTGATTTCAAAACAACTTTCAAAACCATTTCAAAAGCCTTAGAAACACTTTAGTCATTTAAAAAAAATGCCGCTTTAGAAAAGGATTACCTACAAATACTAAGCAGCTCATGTTATAGACAGAAGCGGGCTACATGGCAGACCAATCCTAACTCATCTCTCGGCATGTGCAGCACATCCATTATCTCAGCCAATAATGGCTAGCGGGAAGGTTCCGGTCTTTTTCCATGGCTAAATCAACTAGGCTCGTAATGTAATTTTTTTATTCATATTTACAGATGGCATACACATTAACGATTAAGGCACATGAAAGTTCACATGTTCCAGAAGACATTTCTGCCCCCCCCAATTTTTTTTCTTCTTTTTATTATATTGAAATGCCTCTCCTGTGAAGTAGTTTCCTGAAACTAGTCACATATTTAAATTCCATGGTACTATCCAGTACAACACTGACATATTTAAAAACAACATTTAAATGCTTAAATGACAAACTATTTCTCATGTTTTTGCTTGTTGTGACTGCATTTTCTTTTTGTCACAATTCATGCTTTCTCAGTTACAATTGACAATTATTTTCCAAACTCTGAGGTTTAAGACTGTCAAAATTCAAATGTTATATAGTTTCCTCATTGCTCCTTTGCCTTTTCAATGTGTTAGACCTGTCAATCAAACACGGTTGGCGGTGTTTTGGTAATGTGAGGCGGAAGAGGTTGCCTGGGCATGCTAGCAATACCAAATATTATAGATACCGTATACTGACAAGATACATGTCTTTCCACCCTAACAATGGAGTCGTTGCCCACAAAGCGACATGGCGGGCTGTCTAGCTCCCGCCTATCCTTTCCTTGGATTGGTGGATACAGCTCATTATTGTAATCCTTTTTTGAATATCCGATGAGGGATGTTGCCAACCGCCCGCAACCGCCTATATTCAGTGGAGAGAGGCTATGGTACTAGCCGCATGCCATGAATATACATAGCCATCTAGAGACAACTCCGATTTAACGTGTTTTTTCTCAAAGTTGCCGGGATGTCATGTGTCCTACTTATATCAGTAGACTCGTATCAACATAATCATTACGAAACTTCTATTTGATCAAATAAACCTCATGCAGCAAATAATCCATAAATGTTTTTGTTAACCAAATTCGACACCCTCTCATTGACCTCCATAGAAAAACTCCTTGCTTGTTGGGCGAAATAATGAAAAAATGTCACATGCTGGAGGGAGTATGGAAAAGCATTGTCAATTGCCAATTGATGTAATTTGTCACAATTCATGCTATCACAACAAGCAAATGAAATGACAAACGTGAGAAATTATTTGTCATTTAAGCATTTACATTTGATTTTTATACGTTTCATTGTTGTAAAGGAAATATCAAACACTGCGAAATTAATATAGGTGAAACACTGACATTAGGATATCCTGTATGTTATGTTTCCTGGTCAGTAATATTTTCATATCTACAGTTAATGTCTGTTTAGTGTGTGTTTTAACAGTCTTAAAAATATATTCACACTAATAAACACAGTATCCCTTCTTTCTTTTCTCTCCAAAACTCTTGAACGTGCCGTCCTTGGCCAGCTCTCCCGCTATCTCTCTCAGAATGACCTTCTTGATCCAAATCAGTCAGGTTTCAAGACTAGTCATTCAACTGAGACTGCTCTTCTCTGTATCACGGAGGCCCTCCGCACTGCTAAAGCTAACTCTCTCTCCTCTGCTCTCATCCTTCTAGACCTATCGGCTGCCTTCGATACTGTGAACCATCAGATCCTCCTCTCCACCCTCTCCGAGTTGGGCATCTCCGGCGCGGCCCACGCTTGGATTGCGTCCTACCTGACAGGTCGCTCCTACCAGGTGGCGTGGCGAGAATCTGTCTCCTCACCACGCGCTCTCACCACTGGCGTCCCCCAGGGCTCTGTTCTAGGCCCTCTCCTATTCTCGCTATACACCAAGTCACTTGGCTCTGTCATAACCTCACATGGTCTCTCCTATCATTGCTATGCAGACGACACACAATTAATCTTCTCCTTTCCCCCTTCTGATGACCAGGTGGCGAATCGCATCTCTGCATGTCTGGCAGACATATCAGTGTGGATGACGGATCACCACCTCAAGCTGAACCTCGGCAAGACGGAGCTGCTCTTCCTCCCGGGGAAGGACTGCCCGTTCCATGATCTCGCCATCACGGTTGACAACTCCATTGTGTCCTCCTCCCAGAGCGCTAAGAACCTTGGCGTGATCCTGGACAACACCCTGTCGTTCTCAACTAACATCAAGGCGGTGGCCCGTTCTTGTAGGTTCATGCTCTACAACATCCGCAGAGTACGACCCTGCCTCACACAGGAAGCAGCGCAGGTCCTAATCCAGGCACTTGTCATCTCCCGTCTGGATTACTGCAACTCGCTGTTGGCTGGGCTCCCTGCCTGTGCCATTAAACCCCTACAACTCATCCAGAACGCCGCAGCCCGTCTGGTGTTCAACCTTCCCAAGTTCTCTCACGTCACCCCGCTCCTCCGCTCTCTCCACTGGCTTCCAGTTGAAGCTCGCATCCGCTACAAGACCATGGTGCTTGCCTACGGAGCTGTGAGGGGAACGGCACCTCAGTACCTCCAGGCTCTGATCAGGCCCTACACCCAAACAAGGGCACTGCGTTCATCCACCTCTGGCCTGCTCGCCTCCCTACCACTGAGGAAGTACAGTTCCCGCGCAGCCCAGTCAAAACTGTTCGCTGCTCTGGCCCCCCAATGGTGGAACAAACTCCCTCACGACGCCAGGACAGCGGAGTCAATCACCACCTTCCGGAGACACCTGAAACCCCACCTCTTTCAGGAATACCTAGGATAGGATAAAGTAATCCTTCTCACCCCCCCCTTAAAAGATTTAGATGCACTATTGTAAAGTGGCTGTTCCACTGGATGTCTTAAGGTGAACGCACCAATTTGTAAGTCGCTCTGGATAAGAGCGTCTGCTAAATTACTTAAATGTAAATGTAAATAAATCAACAGATTCATATAGCTTCAGCTTTTACAAAATGCTAGCGTAATAATCGTCACCATAAAATACATTTAAAGTGTTCCAAAAAGTCTATAAAAATAAAAGTACATTTTCACACTGCACAGTGATTCCTCATCGTAGCTAATGAAATAGAGTGCTTGCCGCTTGTGCTATTCACAGTATTGAAATACTGGCAGAGAAACAGCCCCCCATAACGCAATAGTATTTTCTATCCACAATGGCAATAACGCTCTCATAGCCCCTGCTCCACCCCCAGAAAGGTCCCCAGCATGGCCCGGACTTTACAGACCCCCAGGGAGGCACGCATATCCAACCAGGAGCAGGAGGGAGGGGAGTGGATGTCAGCCCAGAACCGGAGCATCTCGCTGGGGGAGATGTGATGGATGGACACCATGGCCTGGTAGCAGCAGCGCCCGTAGGGCACCACAGGCCCACCAGAGAACAGTGGGCAGTGGGAGGGCAGCATTCCAGCCTCACGGGCACACAGTCCCACAAACATGTCCTCGGGGGGCAGAGGAGTGGACGGACGCGAGGCAGTGGCCATCAGGGAGATCTTGAGCAAGGCGGAGCGGGACAGGATGTAGGCAGTGCCGCTGCAGTAGCCGGGGAAGACAGAGGCAGGGTACGCCCCTCTAGGGAGGTAGTGCTTACTGCCTGGGTCTCGGTCTGGAGCCACGTTTTAGTGGAGCCGGCCCAGGTACAGGTCCCCGTGCTCGTAGGTGCTGTTCAGGTAGAGCAGAAGGGCCCCAGGGTTGAACAGGACGTCATCGTCCACCTTGGCCAGGAAGTGGGCCTGGGGGCAGAACCGTTGGGCCCAGCTCAGCATCGATAGCGTCTTCAGGGTCAGGTTGGAGTAGGACTCCCAGAAAGGCCCTTGGATCAGATCCCCTCTTTCCCAGGACTCATCTATCAGCAGTTTGGTTAGCCCGGGGTCAGAGGCCACCCCGAGCATGAACAAGGTCATGACCCTATGACCCCTGACCTCCACCTCCCCACCCCACGTGTCCCGGATGGCCTGGCGGGCCCTCTGATTGGCTGGGGCGGAGGTCACCATGGTGATGAGGTAGGGCTTGGCATGCTGGCAGACATGAGGGCTGGGCATAAGGAGGTACTCCTCGGGTCTGGTTGGGGGGACACTCTGAGGGGGTATGATCCCCCCCTGTGCCTCTACCATTGTGTTCATATTCATGTATGTGGCCCATGACTCAATGGAGTAAATGAAGAGTAGAGCTAGCAGGGCAGCACTGACTATCAGCACACAGAGAGCAGGCACCACTACGAACCGGCCCCCACGCTTCCCAAAGCGGGGCTTAAACACCCACAGCCCCTGCCACACCATGACCTCCCTCCAACCTCCACACTGCAACTCAAAAACTCACCCCTTCTCTCTCTCTTTATCCTCTGGTCTTCTCTCAGTCCAGCTTTATAAATGTGAATGGTTTGCTTTTCTCATGTTTTACTTCCTCGTTGTCTCTTGCATCTCTTGCTTGAACCTCAGTTGATCTGCTAGCGGATAACTATCCAGGTTGTTGGTGGGTGTTGTGTAATGCTTTCACTCTGCAGACCGGTAAAACTGTGCATTAAAAGAGGCAAATACAAATTGGGGTTAACAGACAGACATTTACCTGGAGCTGTCAATGACCTTACTTCCCACAACACTCTACATGCATCAAAATGGTGTCGCTATTCTCAGGGCAAATAAAAACGAAAGAGAGAAAGTCTTTCCACCTAGAGGCCCTTGGCAAAGCTCCTGAATGAGCGTTATCACACAAACTGATCCTATAAAAGATAAAAGATGTGTAGCAGTTGATTCGCTGCTATATAAATAACCTGATGATAAATATCAGACTAACACATACAGTACCAGTCAAAGGTTTGGACACTCATTCAAGGGTTTTTCTTTATTTTTCACTACTTTCTTTGGAATCATGTAATAACCAACATTTTATTAAACAAATCCAAATATATTTTATATTTGAGATTCTTCAAAGTAGCCACACTTTGCCTTGACAGCTTTGCACACTCTTGGAATTCTCTCAACCAGCTTCCTGAGATAGTCACCTGGAATGCATTTCAATTAACAGGTATACCTAGTTAAAAGTTGATTTGACAATTTTTTTTCTGCATTTGAGCCAATCAGTTGGGTTGTGACAAGGTGGGGGTAGTATAACTCAAATACATACATATATGTCAATTGAGCATGTTTCTTGGCCCAAGCAAGTCTCCTCTTATTATTGGTGTCCTTTAGTAGTGGTTTCTTTGCAGCAATTTGACCATGACGGCCTGATTCACACAGTCTCCTCTGACCAGTTGATGTTGAGATGTGTCTGCTACTTGAACTCTGTGAAGCATTTATTTGGGCTGCAATTTCTGAGGCTGGTAACTCTAATGAACTTATCCTCAGCAGCAGAGGTAACCCTGGGTCTTCCTTTCCTGTGGCGGTCCTCACGAGACCCAGGTTCATCATAGCGCTTGATGGTTTTTGCGACTGCGTTTGAAGAAACGTTCAAAGTTCTTGACATTTTCCGTATTGACTGACCTTTGTGTCTTAAAGTAATAATGGACTGTCGTTTCTCTTTGCTTATTTGAGCTGTTCTTGCCATAATATGGACTTGGTCTTTTACCAAATAGGGCTACCTTCTGTATACCACAGCTACCTTGCCACAACACAAAACTGATTGGCTCAAATGCATTAACCTCTTCAACCTATGGGGGCGCTATGTCATTATTGGATAAAAAGACGTGCCCGTTTTAAGCGCAATATTTTGTCACGAAAAGATGCTCGACTATGCATGGAATTGACAGCCTTGGAAAGACAAAACTCTGACGTTTCCAAAACTGCAAAGATATTATCTGTGAGTGCCCCAGAACTAATGCTACAGGCGAAACCAAGATGAAGTTTCATACTGGAAATGCCCCAGATTCTGAAGGCGCTGTGTTCCAATGTCTCCTTATATGGCTGTCAATGCGCCAGGAATGAGCCTGCCCTTTGTGTCGTTTCTCCAAGGTGTCTGCAGCATTGTGACGTGTTTGTAGGCATATCATTGGAAGATTGACCATAAGAGACTACATTTACCTGGTGTCCCGCCCGGTGTCCTGTGTCGAAATTATTGCGTAATCTGTAGGTCCATGCGCGTTCCATTTCTTCAGAAGAGAAAGTCAACTGCCACGAAGGATTTTATCATCGATAGATATGTGAAAAACACCTTGAGGATTGATTCTAAACATCGGTTTGCCATGTTTCTGTCGATATTATGGAGTTAATTTGGAAAAAAGTTCGCGTTTTAATGACTTTTTTTTTTCTTACCAAAACGTAATGAACAAAACGGAGCGATTAGTCGACACAAATAATATTTTTTTGTAAAAACGGAACATTTGCTATCTAACTGAGAGTCTCCTCATTGAAAACATCTGAAGTTCTTCAAAGGTAAATGATTTTATTTGTATCCTTTTCTGTTTTTTGTGAAAATGTTGCATGCTAGGATATCAATACTGTTACACAAATGCTTGTTTAGCTATGGTTCAAAAGCATATTTTGAAAATCTGAGATGACAGTGTTGTTAACAAAAGGCTAAGCTTGAGAGCAAATAGATTAATTTCATTTCATTTGCGATTTTCATGAATAGTTAACGTTGTGTTATGCTAATGAGCTTGCGGATAGATTTACACAATCCTGGATACAGGTTTTTTTTCGTGGCTAAACGTGACGCAGAAAACGGAGCGATTTGTCCTAAACAAATAATCTTTCAGGAAAAACTGAACATTTGCTATCTGAGAGTCTCCTCATTGAAAACATCCAAAGTTCTTCAAAGGTAAATTATTTTATTTGAATGCTTTTCTGGTTTTTGTGAAAATGTTGCCTGCTGAATGCTAACGTTAAATGCTACACTAAATGCTACGCTAGCTATCAATACTGTTACACAAATGCTTTTTTTGCAATGGTTGAGAAGCATATTTTGAAAATCTGAGATGACAGTGTTGTTAACAAAAGGCTAAGCTTGAGAGCAAATAGATTAATTTCATTTCGTTTTCGATTTTCATGAATAGTTAACGTTGCGTTATGGTAATGAGCTTGAGGCTGTAGCCACGATACCGGATCCGGGATGGCTCGACGCAAGAAGTTAAGGAGGAAAGAAATACCACAACTTTACTATTTATATTTTTGCCAACTTTTACTTTACTATATTCCTAAAGAAAATGATGTACTTTTTACTCCATACATTTACTTACTCCCTGACACCCAAAAGTACCGGTTACATTTTGCTGGGATATTGTCCAATTCACACACTTATGATGAGAACATCCCTGGTGATCCGTACTGCCTCTGATCTGGCGGACTAAACACAAATGCTTTGTTTGTAAATTATGTCTGAGTGTTGGAGTGTGCCCCTGGCTATCCAACAACAACAACAAAATAAAGAAAATTGTACCATCTGAATTTGAAAAGGTTTATACTTTTACTTTTTATACTTAAAGTATATTTTAGCAATTCCATTTACTTTTGATACATAAGTATATTTAAAAACAAATACTTTTACTCAAGTAGTATTTTACTGGGTGACTTTCACTTGAGTCATTTTCTACTAAGGTATCTTTACATTTAGTCAGGTATGACAATTGAGTACCTTTTCCACCATTGATTGAGATTATATATATATATATATATATATATATACGTATAGGCTACACACCCACCGAGATATCGTTAACTCCTCCCTTCCACTTACAGGGAAGGCAATAACACCTGCAGAACTTCCCCTCTATAGAAAAATGCCGTTTAACAGCACAACATTCCAGGGATTGGCTTGACTAGGCTACAGTTGTGCGGTGCGCGTTTTGGCACTATTGAAGGTTATGCTCTCGACATTGACAAGTATTAAATTTATTTGACTGCTTCAAATAGGATGCATTAGTGCCTTACGGGCAATTCAGATACAATTATTTACCAAGGAATGTGGTTGTTCTTTTATGATAGTTTTTTGTTTTTCTTTGTGTATTTCCTGTACTCATGTTGCTTGCTCGTGTATTTGTTTGTGATTGAAAATCGAATACTTTTGCTCTGTATTTCTGATCTTTATGTAATATGTTATCTCTTTGAGCTTTTTGAATTGTTGTTTGTTGTAATACAGGAAACAGTTGCAAAATAGACCATAGTGTCTATTTAGATTCTCTGCATAAATAAAGGTAAAAAACGGTTGCTTATCATCGTGTATAGCACGTGTCAAACTCATTCCGACGAAGGCCAAGTCTCTGCATGTTCACTCGTCCGTTGTACTTGATTAATGAATTAACTGGTTGTCTAGGTCTTAATTGAAAGGGGAAAAAACTAAACCCAGCAGACACTAGGCCCATGGATTGAGTTTGACACCCCTGCTGTATAGCCTAACAATCAAATGCTGATATCATCTGAGCATGCTAATAAATAACATCAAACCTTGAATCCAATGAAGACGACAGTGTCAACACATTCTGTCCATGGTTCCGTTTTGGTCCGCAATATTGTACGGCTTCAAATTCATTCCCGCCGAGCAGAAACAATTTGCTTGAATGTTAAATGACGAGACCGAGGCATTGATGCGAGTAACCAGTCTTGTTCAAGTACTTCACAAACATCCGGGTATCTCAAGCACTCCGGTGAAACACAAGAGTTGCAGTAATGAACATTTACCAACAGATGGCATCACTGTGCCATCTTACACCCATAACATCTTCCATTTAATAAAATAGGACAGGAGGTGTCAATTCACTAACAAAACAAACCTAGTTACAATTTCCAACATGAACAGTTCAGTATTTTTTTTTCTTTTTTTTTTTCTCCGGTAACAACACATTTTGATATTCTCTTCACTTTTATCTCTGTCTGTCAACAATCCCTGATGGGAAACCTACAGATTAAGTATTTTTGGTGGCTGGGACAGACGCCCGCAGCGTGAAAAGACAGGGGGATTGTCTGCGAGGACTGCGGGTTCCCGAAAAAGCGTGTCACCTGACTGTCTAAGGGGCGAATTAATGGGCGAGGGAGCGGCCGACCTGTGATCCCCTGGCTCTTCGCCCAGTGCCTCAGTCCCCATGTGACTTGCTGGGGTTCTGTCTTTTGTCATGCGACCCCTTTGGCCATATAAGGGTTCTGAGTAGGTGCTGGCTCAGCAATCCGAAGGTCAACCCTGTTACGACGGTACAGTGATCCATTCACTTCGACCAAGTAGGAGCGTGGTGCCACTTTCTGTACACAGGATCCGAGTCTCCAGAGGCCTGTCCGGTCCCCTGGTAGTGGCTTCATTCACACCGTTTCACCCACCCTGAGCTCAGGTAAGGCTTTTGCTGATTTGTCGTAGATGAACTTGGAGACCTGTTTTCTGTGACGTAGCTTCACCAGCATGTCTGTCACCACACATGGCTCCAGGAGAGTGCTGGCTACTGGCAGAGCTGCTTTTAAGCGCCGTGCCATGAGGCGCTGTGCCGGGCTATCCATGCCTTCTGTCAGGGTATTGCGCCACTGCAGGATTGCTTTCCAGGCATCTTTGCCCTCTCGCAGAGCCTTTTTGCAGAGGTTCTTTGCGATTTTTACTGCAGACTCCGCCTTCCCATGAGCTTTTGGGTGTCTTGGTGATGAAGTGATGTGCTCGAATTCCCATCCCGCAGCAAATTCTCGGAACTCAACTTCGGAGAATTGGGGTCCATTGTCTGAAATTACCCTATCTGGCTGGCCATAGCGGGCAAACTGAGCCTTGCAGCGTTTGATCGTTGTCTCTGCTGAGAGGTCGGGGAGGAGGTCAATCTCCCAAAAGTCTGAGTAATGATCGACTACCAGCAAAAAGTATTTGCCACTGTGCTGGAAGAGATCTAGACTTACTATCTGCCAGGGTTGCATCGGTAGCTCGTGGGACATCATCGTCTATCTCTGTTGCTCAATGGCATATTCATTGCAGATTGTGCATTTACTGACATAGTCTTTGATTTCACTCTGCATTCCTGGCCAATACAGTGTGTCACGTGCTTGTCTGTAACAGGCCTCGCCTCCTATGTGACTTGAGTGCACGTGCGCCAACATCTCAGGGCGCAGAGACCGGGGAACAACAACTCTCTGACACTCCGTTTTGAACCTTGAGCTCATCTTTGACTGGCCAATATTCTCTGACGGCTAAAGCAGTTTCTTCCTTGCAGTCGGGCCAGCCCATCAGAATCATAGACCTCAATGCCTGGAGTTGCTCGTCCCTGTCTGTGTGCTGTCTGATTTGTATAAGGCGCTGGTCCGTAACATTGGGGTAGTCAGCCTGGTTGATGTGTTCAACATCCACTTGCTCTGTTTGTAAGCAGCACACTGCGTGTTGTTCATGCATGGAGCGTTTGTGAGACTCGGATCCCTGCCGAGCGTGTCACTCACATACATCTCTGGCCCTGGCTTATACACCACCTTGAGGTTGTAGTTTTGTAGGGCCAGTAGCATGCTCTGCAGTCGCTTTGGGGCATTCAGAAGAGGCTTGCTGAATATAACAATAAGGGGCTTGTGATCTGTCTCTGCTGTAATATTGTCGCGGCCGTACAGGTAGTGGTGGAAGCGTTGGCATGCAAACACAATGCTTGAGGCACTCCTTCTCTATCTGGGCATAGTTCTGCTCTGTTGGGGTGAGTGCCCTAGAGGTGAATGCCACAGGCTGGCCCTCCTGCATGAGGCAACTGCCAAGTCCATACTGGCTTGAGTCACTCTGAATCGTGATAGGTTTTGACACAGGTAGGTGACGAATCCGACGAAGCGCTTGCACTCCCTCCACATCAGATGGGTGGGGCATTTCCAAGACAGCCTTCACTTTTTCAGGATCCGCCTTCAATCCGGTGGAGGACAAGATTTGCCCATGAAAGCAGACCTCTGGCACTTTAAACTGAAGCTTTTTTTATGCTTAGCCTTAGCTTGACCTGTCTGCATCTGACCATCAGGGCCAGCAGCTTGGCGTCATGGTCACATTCTGCCTCCTCATCACTGTCCCCACAGCCCACTACGAGGATGTCATCTGCTATGGGTTCCACGCCACTGAGTCCCATCAACAGCTCATGCTGTTTCTGCTGATACACCTCTGGAGCCACAGAGACACCAAACGGAAGCTTCAACCACCTCTTCCTGCCCCAGGGTGTCCAAAAGGTGGTCATGTAGCTGCTGGGCTCGTCGAGCTTGCACTGCAGGAAGGCATCTCTGGCATCCACGAGTGTGAAGACTCGGGCCTTTGGGAGCTTGTAAAGAACATCCTCCAACGTGGGCATAATGTATTGTGAACGTCGCAGAGCCTGGTTGAAGTGTTTAGGATCAATGCATATCCGTAGCTTGTCTGGTTTCTTGACGATAACCATATTACTTATCCAGTCTGTAGGCTCGGTGACGGATATTATGTGGCCATCTGCTTCGTATTTGTCAAGCTGAGCCTTCGTTGCTGCTTCCATGGCCACTGGTACATTGCAGGGTGCACACTGGACAGGCTGGATTGCTGCGTCCAACTCAAAGTGGACTTCCCAAGGCGCTCGCATGTAGAACCTGACAATAATGGCTGTTGACTAGCCTCAACTATTTCAAACTCAGGGGTGTGTTTCTGGCCACGTAAAACACACTCTGTCACAAACAGGCCTAAAGAGGTCATGAACTGGCCTGAATACAGTTTCAGCTTGGTGCTACTCTGTGTGAGTTTGTCTCTGGGCGCGAGCCTCCTTTTGTCTTTAAGGCTCATAACGTAGGCAAGTTGAGAACAAGTTATCATTTACAATTGCGACCTGGCCAAGATAAAACAAAACAGTTCGACACATACAACGACACAGAGTTACACACGGAGTAAAACAGACATACAGTCAATAATACAGTATAAACAAGTCTATATACGATGTGAGCAAATGAGGTGAGATAAGGGAGGTAAAGGCAAAAAAAGGCCATGGTGGCAAAGTAAATACAATATAGCAAGTAAAACACTGGAATGGTAGATTTGCAGTGGAAGAATGTGCAAAGTAGAAATAAAAATAATGGGGTGCAAAGGAGCAAAATAAATAAATAAAATAAATTAATACAGTAGGGAAAGAGGTAGTTGTTTGGGCTAAATTATAGGTGGGCTATGTACAGGTGCAGTAATATGTGAGTTGCTCTGACAGTTGGTGCTTAAAGCTAGTGAGAGAGATAAGTGTTTCCAGTTTCAGAGATTTTTGTAGTTCGTTCCAGTCATTGGCAGCAGAGAACTGGAAGGAGAGAAAGAATTGGTTTTGGGGGTGACCAGAGAGATATTGTCACGCCCTGGCCTTAGTTATCTGTGTTTTCTTTATTGTTTTGGTTAGGACAGGGTGTGACATTTATTGTGTTTCGTCTTGTCTAGGGGTTTATTAGATTTATGGGGTTGTGTTCGGTGTAGTTGTCTAGGGAAGTATATGGTTGCCTAGAGTGGTTCTCAATCAGAGGCAGGTGTTTATCTCTGATTGGGAACCATATTTAGGCGGCCATATTCTTTGGGTATTTTGTGGGTGGTTGTCTCCTGTGTCAGTGTTTGTGCCACACGGGACTGGTTTCGGGTTTTCACGGTTCTTGTTTTGTATTCTGTTCATGTATAGTTTTTCTAATTAAAGAACCATGAACTTTAACAACGCTGCATTTTGGTCCTCCGATCCTTCCCAGGAAGAAAACCGTTACAGATATACCTGCTGGAGCGCGTGCTACAGGTGGGTGATGCTATGGTGACCAGCGAGCTGAGATAAGGGGGGGACTTTACCTAGCAGGGTCTTGTAGATGACATGGAGCCAGTGGGTTTGGCGACGAGTATGAAGCGAGGGCCAGCCAACGATGGTGGGTAGTATATGGGGCTTTGGTGACAAAACGGATTGCACTGTGATAGACTGCATCCAATTTGTTGAGTAGGGTATTGGAGGCTATTTTGTAAATGACATCGCCGAAGTCGAGGATGGTCATTTTTACAACGTTATGTTTGGCAGCATGAAGGATGCTTTGTTGTGAAATAGGAAGCCAATTTTAGATTTAACTTTGTATTGGAGATGTTTGATGTGGTTCTGGAAGGAGAGTTTACAGTCTAACCAGACACCTAGGTATTTGTAGTTGTCAATCATAATGAGTTTTTCCCCATAATAGGGCTTTATTACAGACAGAAGTACTCCTCAATGTTGGATGAGGCAAATGGTAGAGAAATTAACATTCAATTACCTGACAACAGCTCTGGTGGACATTCCTACAGTCAGCATGCCAATTGCATACTCCCTCAACTTGAGACACCTGTGGCATTGTGTTGTGAAAAAACTGCACATTTTAGAGGGTTAGGGGGCCTTTAGCCTAATGGTTAGAATGTTAGGCCAGTAAACAAAAGGTTGCTAGATCAAATCCCCAAGCTGACAAGGTAAAAATCTGTAATTCTGCCGCTGGACAAGGCAGTTAACCCAACTGTTCCTAGGCCATCATTGTAAATAAGAATTTGTTATTTACTGACTTGTCTAGTTAAAGGTAAAAAATAATCTATATATTTGTTCTTAACTGACTTGTCTAGTTAACTAAAGCTTAAAAAAAAATATATATATATATATATCTATTGTCCACAGCACAAGGTATACCTGTGCAATAATCATGCTGTTTAATCACACTTTTCAGGTGGATGGATTATCTTGACAATGGATACAATGCTCACTGTGTAAAATGCTCAATGTTTTAGAGAAATAAGCAGTGAATATACAGTACCAGTAAAACATGTTTTTTATATTTTTATTCAGACAGACAGACTACTCATTCTAGAGTTTTTCTTTATTTTTACTATTTTATACATTGTAGAATAATAGCGAAGACATCAAAACTGTGACATTTTTTATTTAACCAAGCAAGTCAGTTAAGGACAAATTCTTATTTACAATGACGGCGCCACCCTATGGGTCTCCCATTCACGGCCGGTTGTGATACATCCTGGAATCAAACCAGTGTCTCTAGTGACGCCTCTAGCACTGAGATGCAGTGCCTTAGTAGACCCCTGCGCCACCTGGGAGGGCTATAACACATATGGAATCATGTAGTAACCAAAAAAGTGTTAAACAAAAGATTTTTCAAAAGTAGCCACCCTTTGCCTTGATGACAGGTTTGCACACTCTTGGCATTTTCTCAAACAGCTTCATAAGGTAGTCTCCTGGAATGCATTTCAATTAACAAGTGTACCTTGTTAAATGTTCATTTGTGGAATTTCTTAAGAAGAGATTTGCTTGGGCCAAGAAACATGAGCAATGGACATTAGACTGGTGGAAATCTGTCCTTTGGTCTGATGAGTCCAAATGTGTGACTTTTTCCAACCGCCGTGTCTTTGTGAGACGCAGAGTAGGTGAACGGATGATCTCCGCATGTGTGGTTCCCAACGTGAAGCACGGAGAAGGTCGTGTGTTGGTGTGTGGTGCTTTGCTGGTGACATTGTCCGTGATTTTTTTTTTTTTTCACAATTCAAGGCACACTGGCTACCACAGCATTCCACAGCAAAATGCCATCCCATCTGGTTTGCGCTTAGTGGGACTATCATTTCTTTTTCAACAGGACAATGACTCAACACACCTCCAGGCTGTGTAAGGGCTAGGAGAGTTGGAGTGCTGCATCAGCTGACCTGGCCTCCACAATCACATTACCTCAACCCAATTGAGATGGTTTGGAATGAGTTGGACCACAGAGTGAAGGAAAAGCAGCCAACAAGTGCTCCGTGTATGTGGGAACTTCTTCAAGACTGTTAAACCATTACAGGTGAAGCTGGTTGAGAGAATTCAAAGTGTGAAAAGCTGTTATCGAGGCAAAGGGTGGCTACTTTGAAGAGTCTATAATATATTTTGTTTTGTTTAAAGAAAAATTGGTTACTACATGATTCCATATGTGTTCTTTCATAGTTTTGAGGTCTTCACTGTTATTCTACAATGTAGAAAATAACAAAAAAAATTAAGAAAAACCCTTGAATGTAGGTGCCAACTTTTGACTGGAACTGTATATGTACAAATGAACTAGGGCCTATAACAAGAACTAGGCTTTTTACTAAAGCTCGACCGATTAATCGGAATGGACGATTATGTAGGGCCTATTTCAAGTTTTCATAACAATCGTTAATTGGCATTTTTGGACACCGATCATGGCAGGCTGACTACCTGTTACGTGAGTGTAGCAAGGAGCCAAAGTAAGTTACTAGCTAGCATTAAACTTATCTTATAAACTATCAATCTTAAAATAATCACTAGTTAACTACACATGGTTGATGATATTACTAGTTTATCTAGCATGTCCTGCGTTGCATATAATCGATGCAGTGCCTGTTAATTTATCATCGAATCACAGCCTACTTCGCCAAACGGGTGATTTGCACCAATGTGTAGCTAACCATAAACATCAATGCCTTTTCTTAAAATCAATACACAAGTATATATTTTTAAACCTGCATATTTGGATAATATTGCCTACTAACATGAATTTCTTTAACTAGGGAAATTGTGTGAATTCTCTTGCGTTCTGTGTAAGCAGAGTCAGGGTATATGCAGTAGTTTGGGCTGCCTGGCTCGTTGCGAACTGTGTGAAGACCATTTCTTCCTAACAAAGACCATAATTAATTTGACAGAATTGTACATAATTATGACATAACATTGAAGGTTGTGCAATGTAACAGGAATATTTAGATTTAGGGATGCCACCCATTAGATTAAATACGGAACTGTTCCGTATTTCACTGAAAGAATAAATGTTTTGTTTTTGAAATGATAGTTTCCGGATTTGATCATATTAAAACCTGTTTGGGTTAGGGGGCAGCATTTTCACGTTCAGATGAAAAGCGTGCCCAGAGTAAACTGCCTGCTACTCGGGGCCAGTTGCTAATATATGCATGTTATTAGTAGTATTGGATAGAAAACACTCTGAAGTTTCTAAAGCTGTTTGAATGATGTCTGTGGCTATAACAGAACTCATATGGGGGAAAACCTGAGAAAAATCCAACCAGGAAGTGGGAAATCTGAAGTTTGTAGTTTTTTCAACTCATTGCCTATCAAATGTACAGTGTCTATGGGATCATAATGCATTTCTTAAGGCTTCCACTAGATGTCAACAGTCTTTAGAACATTGTTTGAGGCTTCTACTGTCAATGAGAGGGGAAAGAGCTGATTGAGTAAGAGCTCTGCCAGAGTAACCTGCATCCATTGCATACCTAAAGACAAATGAATTCTCAGATTGAAACATTATTGAAGATGTATGATAAAAACATCCTAAAGATTGATTCTATACTTCGTTTGACATGTTTCTACGAACTGTAATATGACTTTTCATCTGAACTTAGTGAGTTTGGATTGTGTACTAAACGTGTGAACAAAAAGGAGTTATTTGGACAAATGATGCACTTTATCTAACAAATCAAACATTTATTGTGGAACTGGGATTCCTGGGAGTGCATTCTGATGATCATCAAAGGTAAGTGAATATTTATAATGCTATTTCTGACTTCTGTTGACTCCACAACATGGCGGATATCTGTTTGGCTTGTTTTGTTGTCTGAGCGCTGTACTCAGAAGGTGTTTTTTTTTTAATCTGATGCAGCGGTTGCATTAAGAAGTATATCTATAATTCTGTGCATAATACTTGTATCTCTTATCAAAGTTTAGTATGAGTATTTCTGTTGATGTATTGATGTAGCTCTCTGAAAATTCGCCGGATGTTTTCGAGGCACAACATTACTGACCATAAAGAGCCAATGTAAACTGAGATTTTTGGATATAAATAAGAACTTAATCAAACAAAACATACATGTATTGTGTAACATGATGTCACGGCCATCGAAAGAAGCGGACCAAAGTGCAGCGTGCTGAGCGTACATTGTCTTTTATTTTGTAAAATGTCTCCAACAAAACAAGAAATAACAAAAACGACCGTGAAGCTTAGAAGGGTTATAGTGCCCCTAACAAAGACAACTACCCACACTGAAGGAGGGGAAAGGGCTACCTAAGTATGATACCCAATCAGAGACAACGATAGACAGCTGTCCCTGATTGAGAACCATATCAAAACATAGAAATAAAGAAACAGAATGCCAACCCAAATCACACGCTGACCAAACCAAAATAGGGACATAAAGTCTCTCTCAGGTCAGGGCGTGACACATGAAGTCCTAGGAGTGTCATCTGATGAAGATCATCAAAGGTCAGTGATTCATTTCATCTCTATTTCTGCTTTTTGTGACTCCTCTCTTTGGCTGGAAAATGGCTGTATGTGTTTTTGTGACTAGGCTCTGACCTAACATAATCATATGGTGTGTTTCGTTGTAAAGCATTTTTTAAATCAAGCACGATGGGTAGATTAACAAGAAGTTAAGCTTTAATTTGGTGTATTGCATTTGTGAACGTTTTGAAAGTTAAACATTTCAAATATCTGCCTTTTCAGCGGATGTTCCGCTAGTGGAACCCCTAGCCCTAACATGTTTAAGTTCCTTGCTCAGAACATGAGAACACATTAAATCTGGTGGTTCCGGTTAACATGAGTCTTCAATATTCCCAGGTAAGAAGTTTTAGGTTGTAGTTATTATAGAACTATTTCTCTGTACCATTTGTATTTTATATACCTTTGACTATTGGATGTTCTTAACAAACAGATCACCGACCATTTCGAATCCCACCGTACCTTCTCCGCTATGCAATCTGGTTTCAGAGCTGGTCATGGGTGCATCTCAGCCACGCTCAAAGTCCTAAACGATATCATAACCGCCATCGATAAGAGACATTGCTGTGCAGCTGTATTCATAGACCTGGCCAAGGCTTTTGACTCTTGTCAAGCACTGCTTTCTTATCGGCAGACTCAATAGTCTTGGTTTCTCAAATGATTGCCTCGCCTGGTTCACCAACTACATCTCTGATAGAGTTCATTGTGTCAAATCGGAGGGCCTGTTGTCCGGACCTCTGGCAGACTTTCTTCTCTGTATACATCAATGATGTCGCTCTTGCTGTTTGTGATTCTCTGATCCACCTCTACGCAGACAACACCATTCTGTATACATCTGGCCCTTCTTTGGATACTGTGTTAACTAACCTCCAGACGAGCTTCAATGCGATACAATTCCCCTTCCGTGGCATCCAACTGCTCTTAAATGCTAGTAAAACTAAATGCATGCTCTTCAACCGATCGCTGCCCGCACCCACCCGCCCGTCCAGCATCACTACTCTGGACGGTTCTGCGTTAGAATATGTGGACAACTACGAATACCTAGGCGTCTGGTTAGACTATAAACTCTCCTTCCAGACCTACATTAAGCATCTCCAATCCAAAATTTTAATCTAGAATTAGCTTCCTATTTCGCAACAAACCATCCTTCACTCATGCTGCCAAACATACCCTCGTAAAACTGACCATACCCTACCGCTCCTCGACGATGTCATTTACAAAATAGCCTCCAACACTCTACTCAACAAATTGGATGCAGTCAATTACAGTGCCATCCGTTTGGTCACCAAAGCCCCATATACTACCCACCACTGTGACCTGTATGCTCTCGTTGGCTGGCCCTCGCTTCATACTCATTGCCAAACCCATTGGCTCCAGGTCATCTACAAGTCTCTGCTAGGTAAAGCCCCACCTTATCTCAGCTCACTGGCCACCATAGCAGCACCCACCTGTAGCGAACGCTCCAGCAGGTATATCTCATTGGTCACCCCCAAAGCCAATTCTTCCTTTGGCCGCTTTCATTCTCTGCTGCCAATGACTGGAACGAACTGCGAAAATCACTGAAGCTGGAGACTCATATCTCCCTCACTAGCTTTAAGCACCAGCTGTCAGAGCAGCTCACAGATCACTGCAACTGTACATAGCCCATTTGTAAATAGCCCATCCAACTACCTCATCCCCATGCTGTATTTATTTATTTATCTTGCTCCTTTGCACCCCAGTATCTCTACTTGCACACTCCTCTTCTGCACATCTACCATTCCACTGTTTAATTGCTATATTGTAATTACATCGCCACCATGGCCTATTTATTGCCTTACCTCCCTTACCTTACCTCATTGGCACATGCTGTATAAATACTTTTTCTACTGTATTATTGACTGTAGTATGTTTGTTTATTCCATGTGTATGTGTCGAACTGCTTTGCTTTATCTTGGCCAGGCCGCAGTTGCAAATGAGAACTTGTTCTCAACTAGCCTACCTGGTTAAATAAAGGTGAAATAAAAATAAAATAAATTATTTAAACCAAATTGAAAATGGTTTAGTTTATTTGAGACTAAATTGATTTTATTGATGTATTATATTAAGTTAAAATAAGTGTTCATTCAGTGTTGTTGTAATTGTCATTATTACAAATATATATATAAAAAATCGGCAGATTTATCGGTATCGGCTTTTTTTTTGGTCCTCCAATCAGTATCGGCGTGGAAAAAATCATCGGTCGACCTCTACTTTTTACAGTCAGATTCAATAAATGCATACAGGTTAGATTTACACACTCATAAATATCCTAATCAGCTCTCTCCTTCTTTTAAGGAATGTTCTATTATAAAGAATGTATGAAAGGTTTACAAGATTGACAACAAAATCTACCAATCAGCTCCCCTTTGAAGAAGGCAGACAGGCTAAAGTCAGTGCTGTCAGGCTCGCGCTGCGCACTAGAAGGGAGAAAAGAGCAAGGGGCTTGAGGAACGGAGTCACGAACTATGAACTTTCAATGAATAAAAACAACATATTAAAAACACATTCAATTAAATCCCTAAATCTTCCAACTTTGATCCCGGGGGTAAGTCGTCATCCAAAATATTTACGCTGTTTAATTTTTTATTTAACCTTTATTTAACCAGGAAGGGCTCATTGAGATTAAAATCTCTTTTTCAAGAGCGCCCTGGCCAAGAGGCAGCACCAGTCATTACAAAAAATTAGACAGACAACATGAAAAACTACAAGTAATCTAGTAAAAACCATTGCATCCACAAGAGTATAAAAAAAGCAAATTAAAAACATTGACAGGTGTCACGAATCCCGCCGAAGATGGTGCCTCTTCCTGTTCAGGCGGCGGTCGTCGTCGGCCTACTAGCTGCCATCGATTCCCTTTTTTGTTTCTGTTAATTTGGTCTGATTTGGTTACACCTTTTTTGAGTTTAGTTTTGTTTGTTTGGACTGGTTATTTAATGCGCCCTTGTGTTTGGCATGTCCGTTTTCACTGTCTTTGGAATAAAGATCTACGTTCGGAACTAAACCTGCTCTCTGCGCCTGACTCCTCCACCCACTACTCCTAGAAGCCTTCACAACAGGTCAGGGAATCAGCCTCAATCTTTCATCAGTGACTTAAACACCAATCGGGGCAAGTTCTTCCAGTTTAAAAGTAGTTTGTAAGGTGTTCCAAGACGATGGCGCAGAGTACATAAAAGCCCTTTTAACAAATTCAGTTCGGACATTTGGAACAGTTAGCAGTCCAGCGAATGAAGAGGGTACCCACCACATTTCTGAACAATAAAAATGCCCAAATAAAAAGGTAGTAAACCCAAAATGGCTTTGTAAATAAAAGTATACCAGTGACAGCCTATGAGTGACTAGAGAAGGCCAGCCAACCCTGGTATAGAAAGTGCAGTGGTGCTAAGGGTTTTGCAGTTTAAAATAAATCTCAGTGTCAATTGATCTCAAACACTGAGCGGAAGCATTCATATATAAAATATCCCCATAGTCTAGTAAAGGCATAAATGTAGCCTCCTTCAAAAATACTAGCCTCCTTCTGGCTTCAAAAGAAAAACGGGCCTTATTCCTAAAATAAAATCCTAATTTCAGCTTCAATTTTTTTGTAAATTGAGTATGCAATTTAAAAGAGGCCGTCATCAATTAAATTTCCAAGATTATTTATGAGGTTACAACTTCAATCTCCTTGCCCTGACAGGTTGTAATAGGTGAAAGGTTCAGAGGTCTATTTCTTGCATTAGAAAACCCTATTAGTTTAGTTTTGTCAGTATTGAGGATAAGCTTCAATTGAACAGTATAAAAAGCAGTTTGCATGTTCTGGAAAGCTTTTGTAAGAGACGAGGCACAACAGTATCAGCATAAAATGAAGTTGTGCATTTTGGACATTTTTGTCTAAATCATTTATATAAATAGTGAATCAGAGGACCAAGTACAGAGCCTTGGGGCACACCATTCAAGACAGACAATTTAACAGACATAAGCCCATCAAATTGAGTGCACTGAGTTCTATCAGACAGTTAGAAAACCATGCAACTGCATGCTCCGAAAGACCTACACTCGACCTACACTGCCTTAGTATAGCATAATCAACTGTATCAAAAGCTTTAGAGGTCAATAAAAAGTGAGAGACGGTGCTGTTTTTTGTCAATGGCTTCAGTGATATCATTTAAAACCTTCATGGCTGCTGTAATTGTGCTATGCTCCTTCCTGAAGACCGATTGGTACATTGATAAAATAGAGTTAGTAAAACTATTTTTAGCTGTTCACTTACAGGGGTGACAGCTTTGAGATTGGCCTATAATTATTTAAAAGAGTTGGATCTCCCCCTTTTAAAAGTGGTAGGACAAATGCTGATTTCCAGATCTTTGGAATGTCATACATTTCAGGGTTATATTGAACAGATGTAAGTGGTTCAGCTATGAAATCAGCTGCCAGATTTAAAAAGCAGGGATCCAAAAGATCAGGACCTACCGGCTTTCTCTGATCTAAGGATTTCAGGGCTTTATGTACCACCTGCACTGAGAATGGCAAAAAGCTAAAAGTTTTACCAGCTCTCACTGGTTCATCCACACAGGGTTGTACAGAGACAGAGGACACTGAATCAAACAGCCTACCAGATGATACAAAGTGCTCATTGAAACAATTCATTATTTCAGTTTTGTCATATATAGCAACAGAGTCCTTCAAAACACATGACGGTAATTCATTAACATTACTGTTACCAGACATAGACTTAATAGCCTTCCAAAATTTTCTAGGGTCATTCAGGTTCAGTGGTAACAGACATAAAATATTCAGACTTGGCCTTTCTGAAAAGAAACTGCCTAAAAATAAGAATCAGCATCAGAACATGATTTCCTTGCTTTAGCCCAGGCTAGATTACGGTCGTGAATAATACAAGACAGCTCAGAAAACCATGGATTATCCCGCCCTTTAACCCTGAACCTGCAGAATGGGGCATGTTTGTTTACTATTTGGGAAAAACCATCATGAAAGAATTTCCAGGCAGTTTTCACATCAGGGATAAGCTCAATCTTGCTCCAGTCAAAATAAAACAAATCATGAAAGAAAAGCTGCTCAGTATTTTAATACTTCAAATTTCTCTTACAAATAAAACGTGGGTTTGTCTTAGGAACCTTCTAACCGCAACAACAGCACAATGGTCACTTACATCATTACAAAAAACACCAACCGCAGAATATTTATGTGGAACATTTGTCAATATCAAATCAATCAGGGTAGATTTATCTGGGCATTTAAGATTTGGGCGAGTGGGTGAGTTAATCAACTGGGTAAGATTCATAGAATTACAAAACATTTTTAAATCATCAGACAACACCAGTTGAGAGAACCAATCAAGATCATTTCACTGTAAAGAAGTTTAGACGTAAGGTGCGTCAAAGAAGAAATTACATCACCGAGAGCAGGGGGGGGGGTCTAACAGCCAATCACAGCCAATCACAGTTTTATAGAGAGGCCATTTGAAACCTCCAATATTCAAAGTAAGAAACTGTTTACAAATAGTTTCAGACTTTGCCACACTTACATGGAATTTAGATTTTACATATAGCCACACCCCCACCTTTCTTAACCCGATCAGTGCGATAAACATTGTAACATTTAAAGCTAGTATTGAAAGGCACAAGTATTGAAAGAACAATTTAGCTCGGTTAGACTGCTGCTGCTGTGATTTTCGAGGGAGAACTCTTCCCTGTGGGCTGGAGGATGGTTGTCAAAACTGGGCGGTGCTGTCATCCCTTCTTTCAACGCTATTAAAATATCTATTCATTGACAACGTCGTTGAATACCCTGTCTCCCATGTCAAACCTTTGATAGATCTTTAATGTAGCAAGTTTATAACGGAGGACAAAAGATGAGCTGTAGCTGTCAATGCAGCCAATCACGTTGATAGCCGGCTAGTACCACGCAGATAAACCCGACCGACCCTTTTACCTTTGCCATCTCATGGACAAGGGTTGTTTTGGGGGGTTGTACGTGTAAATATACGCGGGTTCTTAGATTTTTGTTGTCAGGGTTTTCTCATTCAAATAAAATGTTAAATAACGGGTATCTCATAGATAAAAATATGTTGACGAATTGCCAGGTTCTTCATTTTGTTCCGTTTGAATGTCAATGGAAATTAGTTTTTGAAAGACTCGTAATTTGGCCAGTGAGTGAACGAACACATGGCCATCCTTTAGCCAATGACAGTCCTCACTGAGCTTTAAATCAAAGTGACGCATACCAGATCTTACAACGCCTGATGGGTATTTCAGTATTGGTAACCACGCCAAGATGGCTCACTGTGAGAGGGAGTGTTTTCTCGCTCGTCAAAGCAACATTGAGGGTTAGGTGGTTAACAGTCTAATATTGGCTATCAATGTTGAAAGAAACTAACTTGTTTTAGGGACATAGGATAAGTTTAGAGGTCGTTTTTGTCAAGTTGAATGGGAAGAATACAGTGTCGGCATCGAGTAATTGTCTCTGGCCCCCTCCCAGTTAGGGGGAGTGATAAGCTCCACAGCAGAGTAGAGCTCATCACAACTCAATCCCTGGTTAAACTGTTTTCTACACCTCCCAAAATATATAATTTGTAGATAATTGGCCCAATTTCATGGACTCACCAAGCCTGGCCTGTTGAGGAGTGACTGACTCCATCCTAGCTGGAGGGGTGCTCTCATCTTATCTACGAACATAGACAGGGCTCTAACTCCCCTAGCTCCACAATGAGAGAGGGTGCAGGCCATCTTAGTGGAGTCTGCCACTAGCACAGTCAGTGTAGTCAGCTCAGCTATCCCCATTGAGACCGTGTTTGTGCCTCAACCTAGGTTGGGCAAAACTAAACATGGCGGTGTTCGCCTTAGCAATCTCACTGGAATAAAGACCTCCTTCATTCCTGCCATTATTGACAGAGATTGTGATATATTTCAGTAAGGTAAATTGTTAATATTCATCTATGCATGTGATGTCATCTAGTAACATCCCTATGATATTGATGTGTACAAGTCCATACCATACTCCTTTCCTACCTCACTTCCAAGGCAGTTATAGTCAATTAACTAATCACTGATCATAATCTTGATGTGATTGGCCTGACTGAAACATGGCTTGGCCTGATGAATTTACTGTGTTAAATGAGGCCTCACCTCCTGATTACACTAGTGATCATATCCCCGCGCATCCCGCAAAGGCGAAATCATAAAACACGGGACGAGATGTTAAAAACTGTCCATTGTGCCAATAGATGGTATGCACTCACATGAGATTTGCCGTGATGTTGACAGTGGAATGGGAGGTTTATTTCTTAGACTGGGTTAAGATGTCAATTTTGGGACATCCTCAGTAGTGTGCCTTCAAATCAGTGGGTGTTTCGGCCTTTAATCACCAAACACCCTCATCAAAGGTGGCCAGGTAAAGGGTGATCAAGCCTTAGCTTGTGTCCCATGCCCAATTAAGATTTCCCACGGGACTATGCAAGACAGGGGCGTCCTCTTCCCTGAGCCAGCCCTACAGCTGACCGCATACCTCATATGCCCTCAAGTTGGAGGGATCTGAATTGGGTTCTCAGGTGGTGGTGGGGGGTCATGAAGTTATAGCCTAGCAAGGGTCCTTCCGATTGATCCAGATCCACTGGCTGCCTCTTTCAGCTGCTTGAGAAACTGCTCTGACGGTCTGCCACAGAGTCTGTCCATGGATTCCAAGTTCTTTCAGCAACCTGATGGTGGAAGAAGCCACGAATCCTCGCGCTCCCAATACCTACAAAAACCCCAAGACAAAACACACCACATAATAAACCCATGTCACACCCTGGCCTGACCAAAATAATAAAGAAAACACAAAATACTAAGACCAGGGCGTGACACCGCATCAAAGAAGCTCTGATACTGCAGAATCAGACTGCCAGGGAGAAACTGTGGCTGCTCATACAGAAGGCACGACAAGAGGGAAAGAAGTAGGGGTTCAAGGGTCCACATACGTTTATCGAAGGAAGAATGATTACTCGGTAACTCTGACATTAACCTCTTGGAACACTAGGGGCAGTATTTCATTTTTGGATGAAAAAACGTTCCCGTTTTAAACAAGATATTTTGTCACGAAAACATGCTCGACTATGCATATAATTGACAGCTTTGGAAAGAAAACACTGTGACGTTTCCAAAACTGCAAAGATATTATCTGTGAGTGCCACAGAACTGATGCTACAGGCGAAACCAAGATGAAACTTCAAACAGGAAATGAGCAACATTTTTGAGGCGCTGTTTTCCATTGTCTCCTTATATGGCTGTGAATGCGCCCTGAACGAGCCTACACGTTCTGCTGTTTCCCCAAGGTGTCTGCAGCATTGTGACGTGTTTGTAGGCATATCATTGGAAGATTGGCCATAAGAGACTACATTTACCAGGTGTCCGCCCGGTGTCCTTTGTCGAAATTGGTGCGTAATCTCCAGCTGCACGCATTCATACATGTGATTCAGAGGAGAGAGGAGACTTCCACGAACGATATATCATCGAAGAGATATGTGAGAAACACCTTGAGGATTGATTCTAAACAACGTTTACCATGTTTCAGTCGATATTATGGAGTTAATTTGGAAAAAAGATGACTGAATTTTCGTTTTTTTTTTGGTAGCCAAACGTGACGAACAAAACGGAGCGATTTCTCCTACACAAAGAATCTTTCAGGAAAAACTGAACATTTGCTATCTAACTGAGAGTCTCCTCATTGAAAACATCCGATGTTCTTCAAAGGAAAATTATTTTATTTGAATGCTTTTCTTGTTTTTGTGAAAATGTTGCCCGCTGAATGCTAATGCTAAATGCTACGCTAGCTATCAATACTGTTACACAAATGCTTGTTTTGCTATGGTTGAAAAGCATATTTTGAAAATCTGAGATGACAGTGTTGTTAACAAAAGGCTAAGCTTGAGAGCTAATATATTTATTTCATTTCATTTGCGATTTTCATGAATAGTTAACGTTGTGTTATGCTAATGAGCTTGCGGGATAATTACACTCCTGGATACACGTTTTTTTCGTAGCTAAACGTGATGAACAAAACGGAGCGATTTGTCCTAAACCAATAATATTTTTGGAAAAACTGAACATTTGCTATCTAACTGAGAGTCTCCTCATTGAAAACATCTGAAGTTCTTCAAAGGTAAATTATTTTATTTGAATGCTTTTCTTGTTTTTGTGAAAATGTTGCCCGCTAAATGCTACGCTAGCTATCAATACTGTTACACAAATGCTTGTTTTGCTATGGTTGAAAAGCATATTTTGAAAATCTGAGATGACAGTGTTGTTAACAAAAGTCTAAGCTTGAGAGCTAGCATATTTATTTAATTTAATTTGCGATTTTCATGAATAGTTAACGTTGCGTTATGGTAATGAGCTTGAGGCTGTATTCACGATCCCGGATCCGGGATGGCTAGAATCAAGAGGTTAACCAAACTGCAACTGTGAGTATTACCATGAGTACAGTTAATGTTCTGCCACGAATAAATGTACCGTTTGAACTACAACTGATGAACACTTGCCAACTAAAAGAAAAGGAAGTAAATAGATTTGTTATACTGTTAACCACCACTACCTCAGCTGAGCGTAGTTTTTCATCAGAGTAATCCTTTCAAGGTTCACTGTTTTGTTTTATTGTTCACAATAATACTTCTGAGTAATTTGTTTTTTCTCTTTTTAATGCAGTAGTTCATTTTCAACTCACTCAATATTGTTAGTGTCACACTGACCATTATTTGAGTTGTTTGTTTCTATGTTTTGTTTGGTCAGGGTGCGATATGAGTGGGCATTCTATGTTGCATGTCTAGTTAGTCTGTTTCTATGTGTTTTGGCCTGATATGGTGGCAGGTGTTTGTCTCTCATTGGGAACCATATTTAGGTAGCCTGTTTTGTATTGTGGTTGGTGGGTGGGTTATTGTCTATGTGATGTTGCATGTTAGCACTCAGCTTCGATAGCGGTCGTTTTGTTATTTTGTTTGTTTAGTGTAATTGGTGGGGTTTTTTGTCATTCATTAAAAGTATGTATTCACACCACGCTGCACTTTGGTCTCCTCACTACGACAATCGTGACAGTCTGAATGCTAGGGGTTTGAGAGAGCCTTGTTTTTATATTGTAAATGCAGTAACGCAGATTTTGTCCTTCAGGAAACTCATTCAGGTGAAAGTGATTTGAAATTTTCACAATGGGGAGACATGGCCTATTTCAGTCATGGATCAAAACATTCTGCTGGTGTTTTGACACTTATTCACAAGTTGAAAGGAGACATTCTAGAATCGACATCTTCACAAGATGGGAGATGTGTCATACTGTTAAACTTGACAATGCTATTTTCATTTGTAATGTATATGGACATTACTCGGGTTATACCTGGAACAACAACTATGTCACGTAAATCTAGAATAGATTAATTCCTCATTTCCACCTTTTTGTTACAATTTGTTATAGATGTAGATCATCAGTTGGCTCTCTTGTCTGATCATCACTTGATTTTCCTGAATTTACAAGCTACTTGGAAATTGGAAATTAAACAACACACTTCTTAAAGATCCTACTCTCATTGGAAACATCAAATCGTTAGCCAAAGATATTTTTGCAACAAAAGACTTGGGTCATGTAAGTAGATGGGAATTTTTCAAATATGAAGTCAGAGTTCTAGCCATTAAATGTGTCAAAGAGCTGATGCACTTAAAGAACCTTAGAGAAAAATAGTTGATGAGCAAGCTTGACAGTTTTCTAAAGAAAGTCTATCTGAAGAAGAGTCTGTATTTACACGGATCAGCTTTACACGGATCTGGCAAAGTGTGCCTCGTAAGGTTAAAAGCAAAATGGATTGAAGAGGGGGAAAGAAACACTTACTTTTTTGCACTTGAAAAGAGAAACTACAAAAGAAAATCTATAACTGCACTCAAAATGTAACAATGTTTTACAATAACATCCTTTGTCAATTCCTTTAATGAAAACCTTTACAGCTCTCAATTTCAGGAAGATGGTTGTGAAAGTTACATTTGCCACATTCGGAATTATGTCCCTGTAATTGAGGATGATTTCCACTCCGTTTGCAATTCACCTGTGTCAATTGAAGAAATTAGAGGCTATGAATTCAATGAAAAAAAGGGAAATCACCTGGCCCTGATGGCCTGACAGTTGAATTCTATAGACAGTTTTGGGAGTTACTAGAAGACCCGATTTTTAATGTTTCAAGATTGCATCAAAAGTGGAAATGAAACAGGGCCTTCATTGATTCCGAAGCCCAATAAAGACTTCTCTCATTGACAATTGGAGACCAATTACTTTATTAAATATTGATTACAAATTGATTGCTCTGGTTTATGTCAAGATTAAAGAAAGGAATAGATACCATTATATGAGACTCAAACAGGATTTATGAAGGGCCGTCACATAAGCTTTAACATTCTTTTAGTCTTGGACCTTATGGATTATTCAGATGCACTTGACTCAGATGCGGTTGTCTTATTTTTGGACTTCTGTAAAAGCCTTTGACACAATTTAACATGAATTTCTCTTTGGGTCACTTAAACTTTTTGGATTCTGTGAAAATTTTATCAAAGTCATTTGCATGTATTACAAAGATATAAATAGTTCTGTGTTACTAAACCTTAATACTTCCAAAAGATTCAGGGACAGGGATGCCCAATTTCGCAATTTTTATTCATTTTGGTTGTGGAACTTCTTTCTCTAGATATTCTGAATTTCTCTCCTAAAATGAAGAACCAAAAATACATTTAATAATTGGCTACAAAGAGATCTTTCTATACTTGGTAGAGTGCTTCTGTCCAAGGCAGAGGGACTGTCATTTTGTGTACACCTCATTATCGTTATTTGTAAATCCAGCTACTTGTAAAGTGATCAATAAGACTTTTCTTGACTTCATCTGGAAAAAATAAGTCTCACAAACTAAAAAGGTCAGTCCTCTCTGAAGGAGGTCTGGAAGTGTTGGATTTTGTTGACATAAATAATACTTTCAAGATCAACTGGTTGAAAAGATGTTTGATCAACACTGATTCAATATGGTATTTCATTCCAAATAATGTGTTTAGTAAGTTGGGAGGTCTTCAATTTGTACTGAAATGTAATTATATTCCTGAAAGATTACCCACTAAATTGTCTAGGTTTCACCAACAAGCTTTAATGGCCTGTAAAATAGGTTTCCTGCACAATTTTTCCACACATAAAGCTCTTTTGTGGAATAATTCAGACATAACTGTAAGGAATAAGTCATTGTTCTACCCCAGCTGGCATGAGAAGAATATTGACTTTGTTCTTGATGTTTTTGACAACAAGGGTAATATTCTCACATATGAACAATTTATAACATTGAAAGAGTTTCCAGTACCTTTCAGAGTTTTTATTTCTGTGATCAACGCCATTCCCAGTGGTCCAACTACACTAATGAAAACTCATCTTAGCTTTGGTAATGATCACAAAGTTTATCCAGAACTCAGATTGGAAGGCGTGGACTTACTTGAGAAATCTTGTTGTAATAAATATATAAGACCAATTCTTCATTCACAAAACCAACTTACACCGTGAGGAAAGTTTTTCTGGAACATGCTTATTCCTGACATTGTCTGGAAAAATGCATGGTTAAGGCCTTACAAATATTGTATACCTAACAAAGTTAAGGAAGTGCACTTCCTTTATATCCATGTAATTCCATGATATTCAAATTTGTGGATATTGATATCTGCGTTTTCTGTGAAAAAGGTGAGAATCTGTCTCACTTGGTCTTTGAATGTAAATTTGTGTCAGAATTTTGGGAAAACCTTGCAAAATACTTATTTTCCATTATGAACACAGCCCATGTTTTTGACATGAAGGATATAATATGTTACTATTGCAATGAAAACAAAACCATTGAAATGATTGATGTTTTTAATTATTGTTGCCAAATACTTTATACACAAACAAAAATTCCAAAATTCTATACCAAAATTACATTTGTTTTATTGAATTCAAATATCTTATTAAAACATTAACTCTAGTGAATAATAACAAGAATAACATCTTCCTGAATCATTATAATAAGATGTTTTCATAGTGAATACAATTGCAGTAGAATTGTTTATTTTTTAATTACTTGATATTTTTTGTATGTTTTAGAATTCTCGTTAATACCTGCATTCTGTTTTGTATGATGTAACAATGTATATTGTTCATCTGTATTTTGAATAAAATAAATATACAGTGGGGCAAAAAATATTTAGTCAGCCACCAATTGCACAAGTTCTCCCACTTAAAAAGATGAGAGAGGCCTGTAATTTTCATCATAGGTACACTTCAACTATGACAGACAAAATTAGAAAAAGAAATCCAGAAAATCACATTGTAGGATTTTTTTATGAATTTATTTGCAAATGATGGTGGAACATAAGTATTTGGTCAGTATATCCATACTCTTTGCTGCAGTCGACTGTACGTTTCTGCAGTTGCTCTTTACCGACTTCATCCTGCAGCCATTGACTGCAATGTGGGAGGCTCTATCGTCAACTAATCATTATAGAGTTTTTGTTTGATCTACATGAAGGTGACTAAAGACGTGACTGAAACAGGAACCAACTTTGCCGCCACTCATTAATTCATACAGGTTAGTCGAGGTAGTTGAGGTCATTTGTACTGTACATGTAGGTATGGGTAAAGTTACTATGCATATATAGTAAACAGTGAGTAGCAGCAATGTATCACGTGCAAGCAAATCAAACATTTTAATATGTTTATAAGCTGGAGAACCTGTTTAAATTTAAATGGTTGCTTATGTTCGCAAGTATGGACCCTTGCTCACCAATTTATTTTACAATGTACACATTTTGTGAGTGTGTGTGATATGGGGATTGGAGGAATGTTTATTTTGGCATTATAAAGATAAACCTTTAGGCTATAAACAATGGCAACCCTGCAATTGTGATCTGCGCAAAGATTATGGATATACTGACAAGATACATGTCTCTCCGCCCTAGCAATGGGAGTCATTGTCCACAAAGCGGCAAGGCTCCTGCCTATACTTTCTTTGGATTGGTGGATACATCTCATTATTGTAATCTTTTTTGAATATTCGATGAGGGTTGTTGACGTCAACCACCAGTATTCTATGGAGAGAATGCTATGGTACTAGCCTCATGTCATGAATATGCATAGCCAACTTGAGACAACTCCGATACTCCAACTTTTTTCTCAAAGTTGCCGGAATGTCATGTGTCGTATTACTTATAGCAGTACACTCGTAACCACTTTACAAACGCTTTACAAAACTTCTATTAGATCAAATAAACCTCACTTAGCAAATAAGCCAAGTTTTGTTAACCAAATTTGTGCCTCTCTCTTTTCCTCTCTGTCTGAAACTTGCTGTTGAAAAACCACATTAGTGTCGGACTTTCGGCTGTCACAGATGCACCTCCCCGACTTCACTCCTCAAATTTTTCGTCTAGAGTCAGTTGCTTCAGACTTACCAGTCAAATGAGCCCCCTGATTTTGAGAAGGGATTGCGCGACGATTAGCAACCGTGTGACCCAGTATGCCACTGTGAACATGATTGGTTGACAGTATACTGAATGGGTGGTTATATATTCCTCCAATGGCAATGTAGTGCCTGACAGCACAGTTGATAACGTGTCACGCAATTATTGGTTGATGCATGCAATGTCTGCGCAGGACATCACGACACATTCTTCCTTGAATGTGACGCGCACACAGAGACAGACAGAAAGTTAGACTCTCTCGCTCTCTGAAACACACACAAAATCATTGGTAAAATCCATAACTGGAAAGTGAGGTGTAGTGTCTGAGGTAGGGATGCACCGGTATGACATTTTTGGCCATTACCAATATCCAATATTTTCCTTGCCAAAAAAATAGAAACAATATCGATATTTACAATTTTTGCGGAAGCGTTCTAGTACAGTTAAATAGTTAACACACAGACACACACACACACACACACATGGACACAGCGGTCTAAGGCATTGCATCTCCGTGCAAGAGGCGTCACTCCAGTCCCTGGTTCGAATCCAGGCTGTATCACATCCGGCCATAATTGGGAGTCACATTGTGCGGCACACAACTGGTCTAGCGTTGTCCGGGTTTGGCCGTCATTGTAAATAAAAATTTGTTCTTAACCGACTTGCCTAGTTAAATAACATTTACGTATGTCCCCATTACCATTAAAACATAATCAAATCAAATCAAATTTTATTTGTCACATACACATGGTTAGCAGATGTTAATGCGAGTGTAGCGAAATGCTTGTGCTTATTATTCACTTACTTGCTGTGCTGATTCGTTGTTCAGTCGTTTCATTCTCAACCAGGATTTCATCATACATGTCAAGCAGTGAAGTTTCAGCTCTGTCTGTCTGTGGCCTCTCTTCCTCAGTGGAAACTGTCACTGTGTCCATTTCCATCTTGTCCAGCTGTGTATGTAACATTTCACGTTAACCCTGTTTCTTGTCTGCATCGAAGTAGCGGTCCTTGTACATAGCATCGAGCATGGTGGAGACACAGTAAAGAGGCTCAGAGAGAATGCCACCGACTCGCTTGTTCACAGCCTTGAGTACTTTTGTAAGTTTTAACCCCATGGTCTGTGTCGGCAGTTTAGTTGAGCAGGCATTTCAATGCCATGACAGAAGGTATCACGTCTGAAGGTATCACGCAGTTGATGAGCTTATTTCTCCAGTCAGTTGTTCGAATGGTGCAAAGTAGTGTGTTCATGTTTCCAAGTTTCAAACATGTTCTCAAATGCCATTGAAATGGCAGCAGCGGTATGAGAACCAGCACATTCTTGAGCATGCAATACGGCTTTCCTCAGTGAGAAATCCTGGTTGACCCACTGTGCTGTCAGACTCAGCATGCTCATGGGGCTGACATCGCTGGTCCAAATGTCAGTCTTGAGTCTAATAGCAGTGACTCATGGATGTGTTTCAACAATACTGTGTAACTCCGGTAGGGCAGCGTCTGAAAAATAGCGCATACTTGGTAGTGCGTACCGGTGCTCGACCAGTCGGCGAAAGCCAACATCATCCACGACAGAGACCGGTTGATTGTCAAGGGCAATCTTGGCAATCTCGTTAATGGATTTTGCCTTTGAGTTGTCTCGCTGAAATGTTCTTACTCTTTCAAATGACTGATTGACTTCAACTTATTTAGTTGTTGGAAGTGTGCACTTAGTATTTTTCTGCTTTTGTTCTGTGTAGCGCTGTATTTTTCATGGCGTCATCTACCTACGTTATATAGGTATGCACATCAGCTTTGACATCGGCTTTGCACATCGGTGTTAAACTAGACATCTGGCCGATGTTGGCATTTTCAGCTGATATCATCCGATTCCGATATGCTCAGTGATATATCGTGCATCCCTAGTCTGAGGTGTAATTTCAGCCTTTTTGAGGTGTACACTTACAGCCTTATGCCCTCCAATCCTTAGTCAAATCCAGTGTAGGCTGGTGGGAAGAGATATAGGAGGACGGGCTCATTGTAATTGCTGAAATGGAATAAATGAAACTGAGTCAAACGTGGTTTCAATATATTTGATACTGTTCAATTTATTCCATTCCAGCCATTACATTGAGCCCGTCCTCCTATAGCTCCTCCCGCCAGTCGCCACTGGTTGAATCACTAAACAAGATGCCTTCCCCCGGAAGGATTGTCCCCAGACACAGTACATGTCCTCTGTTTTTTTGCACAGGGAGTTGTTCACCTTAGTTGTTATATTTTGTGGCTGGCTGTAGATGCATACTCTTGTTACGACGCAAATTATGTACGAAGCAAATTAGGTAGTACTACCTTGGTCAGTGACAATGTTCATGTCTTTTTACTCTTTCAAAACATTTCCTTGGGTTTGTTCTTATTGAACGTGACCCTGCCTACTGATATAAGAGAGGTTGCACATCCCTGCTTCTGCAGTTGACAGACATCTTTGGCTTCGCTCCAGACAGGCTCAGCTAGTAGAACTTACATCACCATGACAACCAATGTGGAGGTGCTTGCTCAGCAGATAGTGGTCCATGAACAGGTGGCAGAGGTGAGTGGTGTGTATGTATGGTTTTCTTATTAGGGGAGAGGATGTGTTTGTGTACTATACGTAGGTAAATTCTAATCAAATTGTATTTACATGCGCCGAATAAAACCGGTGTAGAACTTACCGTGAAATACTTACAAGATGTGTGGAGACATTTCACTGCAGCTAATGTAGAGGGAAAAGCTGTGTACATTTGCAAATACTGTGCCAAATCATATGTGAAGACTGCAACAAAGATGCAGAATCATCTGGCCAAGTGCATAAAGTTCCCTCAGCGCTCACAACAAGCAACCTCTGACAAAAGTCCCTCTACTTCTATTTCAGGTGAAAATTATGAATGAATGACCTTATCAATAGCAACAGCTCATGGGCCTCCGGGAATCAGAAGTTTTTTTTTTTACTCAATGGAGGAACGTAGTCAGAGAAATGCTGGTGAATGTCTTGCTCGAGCTGTGTATGCAACTGGTTCACCTCTGATGCTCACAGGCAATGTGTATTGGAAGAGATTTCTGTATGTTCTTCGCCCAGCATACACCCCTCCAACCAGACATGCTTTATCTACTCATTTGCTGGATGCAGAGTTCAACAGAGTTCAAGTGAAGGTCAAGCAAATCATAGAGAAAGCAGACTGTTTTGCAATCATCTCTGAAGTGTGGTCAAATGTTTGTGGGCAAGGAATAATTAACGACATGATCTCCAAGAGTGCTGAGGGAAACTTAGGGTGACCATCTTCAATTGTCTGCAGAACATGCAAAAGAAATAAACGCTGCGAAGGGGCAACACTTCAAATCTCTTGAGTCATCTTCGTGACCACCACCTACTACTTTATAGCGTATGCAAGGTAAGTTAACTTTTAGCTCAATGCATGATGTGGGGACTTTGGAATGGGGGAAAATGTCATGGTTTGTCTAACTTGCTAATAGCTTGTCAATAATGTAAAATGAAGCTGTCGGTGTTACCTACTCTTGTATAAACACTACACGTTCTTCTGCTGCTGTATGCGTCGTGTGTCTGACTATTCACCCATTGCACACGATAACACGTTATGTAGTTTAGTCACCCAACCAACATATTTTGTTCATTTAAAATCTGTCAGTCTTCGACTTGGTTGTAAAAGTGTTCCAACAGGAGAAACACTATAGAAGATTGTGTGTGTGTTAATAATAATGGTTATTATAATGTAACAACACCAATAATAATAATACATTTGCTATTCCCTTGTTTATAGAGTGGGCGAGCAGCAGGCAAACCCAGTGATGCTACTGGTCCCTCATCTACATTTGTGACACAGACACTCCAGCAAGCATTTAAAAAGGCAGGCTGCTTATACACTCACATCAAAAAATGCTCAAGACCTCACTGCAGCCCTTTCATATTACATTGCAGTGGACATGATGCAATTTCAAATTGTTAGGAGGCCTGGCTTTCTGAGGCTGATGGAGGTTGCCGTGCCTTCACAAACTTTATTTTCCAAGACTGAAATCCCAAACCTGTACAGCCAGGTTAAAACTGATGTTGGAAAAAGTTTGGCTCAAGGAACATGGTTTGCTGCAACTACTGACTTCTGGACCAGTGAAAGCGGGGGTGGTCAACCCTACATAAACTTCACTATCCATTACCTCAACCCAGACTGTCAACTGGAATCAAACTGCCTGGAAACACAGTTCTTCCCAGAAGATCACTCGGCTCACATTAGTTTTTTGAGAATATGCTGGAAGAGTGGGGGATCAACAAAGAGAGAAAAGCAAGCTGCCCTCAACATGCCACAGAAGGCTCTGATCCATGATGTGGTGACCCGATGGGGATCTACACACAAGATGCTTGAGCGTTTCCTCAGCCAACAGCAGCCAGTCTGTGTGACACTGGCTGGAGAAAGAGGAACATGGCATATGAGGAACATGATGCCCAAGGATGCTGGCATAAGTGTCATGGAGCAACTGTGCCAGATCCTTGAACCTCTGAGCAAGTTTACAGATGCACTTTCCTCAAAAACACGAGTGACACTGTCAAGCCTGTCCTGGACCACATCACCCATGATGTTCTGGTGGAAAAGGATACGGAGCCATCCCTGACCGAGGAGATTAAAAGGGTAATGAGAGAAGACATTAACAACAGATACACAGAGAAGGCAAAGAGAGTCATCCCCATGGCTTGTTTCATTGACCCCCGCTTCAAAGGGAGCTTTTTAGATGAGCCTGAGGCTACAAAAGTTAACACTGACAGCTGTGTCCAGGAGGCCTTGAAGCTGGCAGCTGTGTCCAGGAGGCCTTGAAGCTGGCAGCTGTGTCCAGGAGGCCTTGAAGCTGGCAGCTTCACAAGTCAGGGAAGAACCACAGCAGCATCAGAGGGGAAAGGCCTGGCTGGGTTGCTGAGAAGAATTACCTCAAGGCAGCAGAGGGGTGAAGAGGGTCAGAGAGAGTGAAGAAGAGATCAAGGACTACCTGTCTCTGCCACCCATTCCAGCAGAATGAGGATAGACTGGTGTGGTGGAGGGGCAATACATCAGTTTCCTCACCTTGCCAGGGTTGCCAGGAAGCTTTTGTGCATCCCAGCAACCAGCGTGCCATCAGAGAGAGTGCCAGCGGGCACATTGTCTCCATTTGCAGATCACTACTTAAACCGGACAAAGTAAATATACTGACATTTTTACATTTCAATCTCAAGTGAACAAAGATGCATGCGTACAGGATGTTAGGCCAGCAGCACCTTATTTCTTTATGAAGGAGAGAACAGACATACAATCAGTGCTGTTCATTTGATTAGTTGACATATTTTGTGTTGTTATTTTAATGTCAACACCTGCACATTGGATGTGTTTACATATGGTTGTATTGTTCTCACATGCACATTGCTTTACTTGTGTTGCTTTTATATGCACATTTGATTTGCTTACTTAAGGTTGTGTTCATTAAAACCTGCACTAGGGAAACTTTTACCTCTCATGGCCACATGGTGCCATCTTTAATGTTATTATTTTAATGTTTATGCACAAAAGTGCATAGCGCTGCTCAATTTATTTGTTGATTTGCAATATAAAACTTGGTGAAATAATTTCAGTGTGTGTATCAATAGTTTTTGAAAATTTCCAGCACATTTGAACAATACTGTAGAAAAAGCCCATGGAGTTGGTGGAATAATCCTTTAATTCATTGCCATTTACTCAGCTGGGCCAGAGGCGCTTTAATTAGATCAGGTGGAAATGTCCGACAGATCTCAACTCCATAAAAGGAGGAAATTGCCATCGCCTGATCTCGCTGCTTTTCTTCCTTGACTCCATCTGATCCAGAAGTTCTGTGCGTCCATGAATCCACGTAAATCCACCGACTCTTACCTTTCATCTGTAATGTAAATGTAAATCTGAATTATCTGTGGCGATCGGGAGAGTGGGCCATTCAGTTACTGCGCAGCTTGGAGCGCAGCTTGGAGCGCACGCTTCAAACATATTGTGTAATGTGAGTTGTCAATGATCACGGCCCTATGGATCCTCATAGGCCCATTATGCAATCGATATGGTTCATGTGTATTGAAATTAATTATATGTACACATGAAGACAATTGAAAGAGTGAAATGAGAAATGTCATTGTTTGCTAACTGATTGACTTTGATAATGGGGATTATAGATTGTATAACCAATTCACTGTTTGTATTCTTTCATGATTTATGATAAATTGTTATGAACCTAAATGACTCGCGGATGATTACTATTGACTTCTTAATGAACTGGACTGTTGAATTCCGTAAATTATGTTAATAATGAATGATATGATTTGATCTTTGATTATGAATTTGATTGGATACATGTTATTTGTTTCCTTTGTGATGCAGCACAGACTACTCAGTAAATATACCACATTATGGTTAAAGGAATTCCTGCCTCAGTCTCATCCATTCCTCTGTCACCTGACACGTGACCACCTGTTCACCTTCACTGTCAGTCATCCTACCTGTCCAGCTACCTACACAGATTCCACTAATCTTTCAAATACCATGGTAATACTGATAACCGTGATAAATTTGGTCACTATAATTGTGATATGAAATGTTTAATCTCTAGTGGTAAGCAGCCTGAAACTCCTGAAACCTATAGCAGTAGCCATTGCACGGATTGAGGGAGACAATGCCATCCTGTCTGATGTTCACTCTGTTTGCAGATGTAAGAGAAGAAATCCATACTTCACTGTTGCTCCAAGCAGAGGAAACTGCAGTTCTGAAATGCATCAAAAAGCATGAAGACTTCTGCCTGAAGCCCACACACGCCGCAGCTTACGTGTTGGACCCCAAGTATGCTGGCAAGAGCATCCTGTCTTGTGCAGAGATCAAGGCCTATGGTGTCATCACTACCATGTCTCTCCACCTTGGCCTGGATGAGGGCAAGGTTTTTGGCAGTCTGGCGAAGTACACTTCCAAGCAAGGGCTTTGGGATGGAGATGCAATATGGCAGTCGTGCCAACATATCTCATCAGCCACCTGGTGGAAGGGACTTTGTGGATCTGAGGCTCTTTCCCCTTTTGCCTCCATCCTCCAAATCCCACCCAGTGATAATGACCGGGTATTGATGAGTGACTTGTTGCCAATCGAAAAACTGATATAAGCGAGCTAACGTTAGCTGGCTAATACACTTAACCTGTTTTGCATTTCCTAATTCATTTTAATTAACTTAATCATTGACACACCCCTCACTACTGTCATTGGTTACACTAATTGCACAGTGTGTCTACATAACCTGGTTCAAGTATTCATGACATTACCCTGAGGAAGGCACAGTGATGCTGAAACGTTGGTAAATACACATTAAATTGCTGGGAGATTATACATGGAGTGTGCAACTTTATTTTGATAGTTTATAGTTATCAGTCTGAAACAGTACAATGGCAAAGGGGCATAAAGATGGAGGAATTCAGATACGGCTTCATTTGAGCGCTATCCAGATTTTTTAAACTACGGCACGCGACATGGTTCAATGTGCCGATAAATCAACACAATCTACTTTTTAATTTGTTTTAATTGCCGGCGTTTGCGGTATGTACATGGGGGCCGCCATCTTTATGCACTTTGTAGAAATTACATTTCAATTTACTCAACTGGTTGTCTGGGTAGTTGGTCCTTATGCAGCTGGAAATTTGAGCCAAAATATCCACAGGGAATATTACTAAAACAATTTTTTTAAATGCTACTACTGCTGTTACGATTTCTATCACCTGTGCAAAACCATGGGCACGTTCAGTACGAACATGTTCGAGAACATTGTAGATAGAAATTCCACAAATAGGGGAGATGTGATTCCTTATTCTACATGGCAAGTTTCTATTCTGAATGTTCCAAAATGTCCTGCTGAAGCGCCCCATGCAAAAAAAAAGCTCATTTAGTATGCATGCATCATGCATGTATAACAAAAACATGTATATTTTGTCACATCCACCAGGTGCAGTGAAATGTGTTGTTTTACATCGTCAGCCATGTAGTACTGTGCCCCTGGAGCAAATTGGGTTAAGTGCCTTGCTCTTGGGCACATACGTTGTGTGCCTCAGATGAACAAACAATCTGTGAGAGCCACGCAAATCGGTTCAATAGCCTAATACTTTACTGTGGCTATTTTGTTTCAAATTTTGGTGCAAGGACAAACTCACTAGACACTCGGGAGAGTAAGTTCCAATAAAGTTTATTCAACATTCTGACTTGTAACAAGGGATCTATTACCGGTGTGATCATATAGCCTACCTCAAATTTTTAAATACAATTTATTTTTAAAAATGTCCCAAACAATGCATTGGCAGGTAAATTCAAGCAAAGACAGTATTTGGTGATAATGTATTGGGCCAGCTTACTGCACAAACCTCATTGCTAAAGTACTGTTTAATTGGTTAATGTTGCATAGGCTTACATTTTAAGTCATGTTAATACAAAATTAGAGCGGTAGATCTCGGCATATATTTTGACTCAAAAGGTTGGTGACCACAGGGTTAGATGCTACGCTCTTGTCTAAAGCTTCCCATTTTGAAACAATTTGCGCATATTATAAAATGTTGACTTTTTTTTCCTCGGCCCGCACATTTTTTTTTTCTTGAGTCAAGTCAAAGTTCAGTAGCCGAAGTCAACACTTCCTTCATCTGTGATTGGGCAACAGTAGGAGTGGGAGGGAACATGAAGTGTTTGCCTTCAAGGAGAGACTTAGCTTTCATGCTATTTCTTTCACCTGAGAAATACTGCACCAAACTTCTTAGACGTATAATTGTGTGACTAAGACCCTCTGCAAAAAAATCGACTTGATTTTGAACTTCTTTAAATTAGAGTATTGAAGTGTTACGGCTGTTTTTGCTACGGTTGCTCAAGTGAAGGTCTTTAGGGAGTGTGCGAGCACAGACTTTCAGTTCGACTATCCGAGTTCTAGGAGCAAACCTGTATGTATGATTTGGTTAATTTGTCTTCCCCTTGTCGTTATTTTTCCTGTCCCTCCCTTCACAGCGAGGCCCTGCAAGCGGAGGCTCCAGCCAGGATGGAGGCTGCTAAACCCAGCCAAGTTTGGGCCTGAGAAGTACTGTCTGAAAGGAGGTCCCCTGCTCCAGCACCACCCAAGGAGATGACAGGGAAAGACCGCGCTCAGATGCTAGCTGCACAGGACTAAGACTGGAAGGAATCATGGACTGAACTGTTATGTTTCACTGGAAATATTGTGGACGTTTCTGTACATTAAAGAAAACCAGACAGGATTTAGTTTCATTGTCAGCTGTTGTAAACAATGATGATTTGGAGATCGGTGAACTAGAATCTGCTCCTTAGATTCGTGAGGTTGAAAGTATATCATCTTTGCAACACACTATCACATCGTGTCGATGGAGTGGGTGAATGAAAAGGCCACTTCCTATTGTTCACATAGGTCATGTCTTTAATTAGTGTTGTGTGACGGAACCTTCTACGATAACAAAAGGCAAACGGGCAACATTATCAAAAAGCTACTCGACAAGTCATTCACATTTGCCACAAATACATTATTCATGTCTGAAAATGTTTGGTTTAGATGCAACACAGCTGAGAGTTAGTGGTGCATGATCGATTACAGCGAACACAATACTGCTTTAGTTCAAAATGACAAGTACTATTGTATACTTTGCAAGGCAAGTGAACCAGTACTTGGATACATCAAAGTACTTATTCAACAGGTGACACAGGAGTTTGCCAACAGTATAAATTATACTTGGTAGCGTGGAATAGGTTTAGTGTTAATTTACCTATGACAATAGATTATCTTTAAGAGATTAATCAAGATAGTCTTTTATCCTAAAGTTGCCACAACCTTATGGATACAGAGCAGGCTGATGCGGTGACAGATATAGGTGCCAAGCAGAGCACTCTGGGTAAATTGACCTATTCTGTGCCTCAGACCTAAACAGCTCAACTGTTGGTGTTCTGAGTTAATGGTAAGTGATGCCAAGAAATACTTTGCTGAATCAGTTGCATAAATACACTAAATACAGACTGAAGTTACAAGACTAGACAGCTATTGAATAAGGATGACAAAGGCCAATATTCTGAACCAGGCTTGGCATAAGAGAAAGTAAATGGGATGTTTTTTTTTTACCCTGTAAAGAGCTTTAGATTTGTTCAGAGCAGGACAGATTCTGACCCTCAGTGCACTAAGAGAGAACAGTAGGAGAACTAGGACACGTTAGAGAAACAGCATGAGAGAGACTAGGACAATATCAGCTTTGAAAGCCTACTTTGGACTACTGCTGAAGTGCCTCCTAGTGATGTACACACACTGAAAGCTAATGCATCTATTCTGTGCTTCAACAGACACAAAACCAGCTTACAGAAACTGAAGGAGGCAAAGTAGGATTTCAAAAACAGTTTTTGGTTTCGCTCATGTTTTGTTCAACATTTTCTTTCTAGTGGTCACGACCCCCAGGGATGACAGAAGACTGAGATAAAAGATTATGTGCGAACGGCAATAAGTTTCCACTCCCCTACAAACATGTATGTGAAGATCTGACAGACAAATGTAGCCGTTACAGGTTAGACATGCTTAGTATTCAGGGCTGCATTTGTGTGCAGACAACACGTTTTCATGACACTCATAGCTGCCATTTTAAACTATTCAGAGTAAACCAAGGTTGGGTCGATGTGATTAAATACAATATAAGGACAAAAATGGCATAGTCTGGAATTATCTGGTCATTAAACGTGCAAATCAATTATATCGGCTATCGCAGTATTTGGAGTAGCATATCGTAGGTCTCATATTGCCCAACCCTTGAGTGAATGTTTTCAAAACCATGTGATCTTGAATGCAACCCTGATTCTACATAAGATATCTATTGTGTAGCAGGACTGCAGATCGATGTCTGGCCTCAAATAACCTCCCTTATGACCCCTTGAATCCTCTCTCCAGTGGCCGAATACAGACATCTGTCTGTAAGTGATGATACTCTGCCCTTGTGCTTCTTACCATACAAGTATAATAAAAACCAACCTGGGCTCCTAACAGACACCTTTATAGAGTGAGTGTTATTAGTAAGTACGAGAGCGAGAAAATCAAAACGCAACCTAAATGCATCTCGTGGTCGGCATTCTTCTAGTGACTTGGCTGTCAAAACCTGAGAAAGCCTCAAGTCTGTAGATGCTTCCTCTCCTTGACCTGCACTTGGTAGGGCAATCAGGATCGGCAAAGAAATAATGCTATTATTATGTGCAGTTTATTCACATCAGTGCAGATGAAGGAAAGGAGTATAGGCTATTGGAGTATAGACTGAGATGCACCCTCTGGACCCTGGCTCTGGAGGGCTACTCACCAAGGGTGGCGCTGGGTGATTCCGTCACCTAACACAACCTAGTATCAACGAGATCATTGGTCATTTAAAGGGAACTACCGTCATCTCAGGAGTAGCCTTCTAGCCCTGGGTGGAAAGCCCTGTTGTAAGCGTCAGGTAATGGTATGGGGGTATGAGAGAAAGAGACAGGGAGGTGGTGTCTGTCAGTGTGTCTTGCTCTTCTGTTCCTGTAGCGTGCGCTGCAGCTCTCTCAGGTTCTCCGACAGCAGCTCTACCTCGTCTAGCCTCCCGTTGAGCTTGGCATCAAATATGTACGCCCGTATATTATCGATCTGCTGCAGCAGCAACTCCTCCTCAATCACGTCAACATCCGGCATCGCCTCCTCATCCTCCCCCTCGAAGGGATTGGTCGAGGCTCCCGGCAGAGTACACCCAGAAGCCTCTTTAAAAGGGTTACCTTCATTGTTTTCCTCCTTCACTTCGAAAGGGTTGCCAGTGGCGCCCTCGGCCTGCCCCTGCTCTTCCTCCCCACCCTCTTCCTGCTCAAAGGGGTTGTACTCCTTCTTCCCGTTAGCCACCTCCTTGTGCTCCTTCTGGATCTCCTCGAAGAACGGATTGGAAGGATCCTCCACAGGGGTGGAGTCTTCCTCCTCAAAGGGGTTGAGGGAGGAGCTGTTCTGTCCCTCGCCACCAGGAGGTGTCACATCTCCCCCCAGCCTCCTCAGCCGGGGGGGTGACTCCTCATCCTGGTCGGTCAGGGCAGGGAAGGCCCTCATGGACAGGGGGCTGCTCTCTGCTTTAGGTGTCACCTCTTCCTCCCCCTCTACCTCCCCATGGAGGCTCCCTATATCGGTTAGGTTCAGTGAGCCCTGCCAGGTGTATGTGGCCTGGGATCCTGGGGCTTGGCTCTGGGCCCTGTGCTCCCTCTCCCCCTCTCTCTGTCCTCCAGGCGTTGCAGCTCGTCCTGCTGTAGACTCTCCTCCTGCGCCAGCCTCTGGGACAGAGCGATGGCCAAGCTGGTCTGTTGCTGGTCGTACTCATCCTGGGAAACACATAGTTCAACAAATAACACCCTATTCCTACACAGAGCCCTACTTGATGTGGTGCATTGTAAATCACAGTATATACAACAATGAATTCCTTGATCAATATTAGTTGTTGTGGTACATGTCTAATATAATGTAGGTTTCCACACCTGCAGCTGCCTGAGGTTCTCCTCCAGCATGGCCACTTCGTCATGCCTCTGGGCAGCCTTGGCCTGCCGCAAGAATGACTGGATGTTGTCTATCTGCTGCAGCAGGGGGTCCTCCAGCTCCCCGCACGTGTGGAGGGTATCAGAAGAGGGCAGCCATCCCCCAGCTTTGGTCATGCGGGGGGCCCTGGGGGCCTGGGGAGCCTCCCCATTGGTGCTGGCAGCTGGGCGGTTCTTCTCAGAGTCCTGCCTCCTTTTCTGGGCCACCTGGGCAATCTGGCAGTAAAATAGGAAGGTAAGCTTTTAGAGACAGCTTCATTATAAAACACTAATTGTGTTGCTTTTTGCTTGTCTGTTATCATAGATATATTAGATCCTTTTTGGAATACCATTGTTGGGTCATTAGATTAAACAATAAGCAGCCTACTCACCAGTCTCTCCTGCGTGAGCCTCTTCTCCTGCTCCTGCTTCCTCTTCTCCTTTAGGTCCTCATACTTGTCCTTAGTGGGTAGAGACATCAGACCCAGCAACTTCTCCTGCAGGAGGAAGGGAGAAGTATAGAGATGGAGGGGGGGTTGCTTGAATATAGTATGTAACTTTACTGGTGGCAGTCTCAGTTATCAATGACATGTTTAGTATGCTATTCAGCTCATCCATAGCTGCTCTGTGTGTACAGTAGTGTACCCTCTGTGTCTCACCTGGACAAACAGTGTGGCTGTGTATCTGACCATCCTCTGCAGCTGGAGAGTCTTTTGATGGGGTTGTGGCTCCTCCTTCATTCCCAGTGTTAAGATCTTCTTACTGACATGAATATATATAGAGAATGTTATAATATGGTCGTTTAGCAGACACTTTTATCCAAAGTGACTTGAAGTTAGTTAACACATGTTCTGTAAACGGTATGTACCTCAGTGCATCGATCAGTTCGTAGTATTTCTGGACTTCCATTCTCAGTCCACCAGCCGTGTCCAGGTTATAGGTGGTCTCTCCAGCACTGTGAAAATGGAAGTTTGACAATGAGGATAAAACAACCGAACCAGAGCCACATATAGCTCTGGTCAAATGTAGTACGCAATATAGGGAATGAGGTGTCATTTAAGACACAGGCTATATCTTACTTGAGAGACTCAGCCATTCTGATATACTCTGGAGCCCTCTCATCCACCTTGTCCATGCACAGTCTCAGCCTCTGGGAGGAAGACAGGAAGATGGATGGTGAATGACATGAAGTACACTACATGGTGAACAAGAGGAATCACACAGAGCTCTGTGTTACCTCATAGAGCTTGACGATGTCAGGCACGTGGTCTTTCTCCTCCAGTTTCTGCTGTCTCTTCATTAGGGTGTCCATGCAGTGGAGGCAGCAGCGGATCCTCTCGTCATCCTTCTCTTCCAGCATTGAGGTGACACTGCTCAGGCTGCTGATGCTGCCCCTCCTGGAGCCCATCCCGCTGACATTGCCCCCGCCCCCTGTTGGAGGGGACTGGGACTGGCTGCCCGTAACACTACGGGCCTCCCGAGTCCCACTGGTCAGCTTGTCTGGAGAGAAGAGAACAAACAGGGTGAGGATTCACTGAGCAACACTGAGATATGTTGCAATAATATGTAATACTGTAGTATGCATGTAAACACATGCACACGTTATATATGTCCATAATGTGGTGTGTTTATGTGTGTGTGAGTGTGTAATTCTACTCACAAGCCAAAGGCAGGGGCACAAACTCCATGCACTTCCTACACATGATGGAGCCACAGAGGCGGCAGTGGTGTCGCCTGTTGCGAAGGTTGAACTTGTTACCGCAGTCGGGACAGAACGGAACATCAGAGTCGCTCACCCACGCCACAACAGACTTCTCAATCGCTAGAGAGGAAGAGAAGAGGCTTTTCTGGATTCACACAATGAAAATGACATTCAAATCCACACTACTCAATAAGAAGAAATGCGGATCTGGTATAATGTGATGGTGAATACCAAAACACACTGCAATATGATCCCCACTTAACTCACCTCTAATTTTGCCTGCATCTATGTTCATCCTGTCAAAAGATGTCAGCTGAAACAGAACACAGGATACATGGTGAGTCATGTTCTGACAGTATCTTGGCCAGGTTGCAGTTGCAAATGAGAACTTGTTCTCAACTAGCCTACCTGGTTAAATAAAGGTGAAATAAAATAAAAATAAGGGCAGTGTAACTGCTACTGTATGTGTCAAAGCCACATTGACAAACAACTTGTGATTGTCTGCTGTAGTTTGTGCAAGAGTCCTCACTTTCTCCAGCCTGATAATGAGCTTGTTGACCTCGATGACATAGTGGTCAATCCGGGCAGCTCTGTGCTTCTTAAAAAAGTCCATATGATTTCTTGTGGCTCCTATGGGGTATAGGAGGGACACCATCAGACTGGATGGAAGGGTGTTCCATTACAATGCAGCACCACATTTTCAATTCAGTCGAGATGACTCACTAGCATTCAATGACCAGACCAATACATCTCTTATGTAGTGTAGATTTAGTCACTTTATACAATGCACTCTAAATAATGCCACTTTAATAATGTTTACATGTCTTACATTACTCATCACATGTATATACTGTATTTTATACCATCTATTGCAACTTGCCTATGCCACTCAGTCATCGCTCATCCATATACTTACATGTACATATTCTCATTCATCCCTTTAGATATGTGTGTATTAGGTAGTGGTTAGGTAATTGTTACGAGTGCTTGTTAGATATTACTGCACTGTTGGAACTAGAAGCACAAGCATTTCACTACACTTACATGGTTAGCGAATGTTAATGCATGTGAGAAATAAAATTTGATTTGGGAAGCCCTCTACCACACCACCCCTTTCCTCTACTCCCAGTAACCCCCCCTGCACACTTCTCCCAGTCTCACCCAACTCCTGAGGCTCCCACATGTAAGGGTCCACTCCGCCGTAGTAGAAGGACTCATAACTGCCCGTCTCTGGCTTGTCTTCACCATCCCACTTCAGCAGCTTGTCTTTGGCTTTCTTAGCCTTCTGGACCAGACCTGCAGCCAAAAGGAGAGAGTTGTGATTGCCTTCTAAAAGTATTATCAGAGACCCTTTTGATTTAGAATTTCCTTTGCTCCTCCATGCTGTGCATATTTAGTCTGGTAGAGCACAAAATGGACTCACTCTTGAGTTGTCCCCTGACATGTCGATCGTCCCCAGAGTGCTCCTCCTCGTAGTGTTCCTGGAGCTGGTAGAACGACTGCAGGTCCTTCAGGCACAGCGGGCACAGGAAGCCCTCCTTCACCTCCCCTGTGCCCTCGAATGGGGGTGGGTAGCTGGAGGCCATTTTGGTGGGGGTGGGTGCAGGATGGTAACAGAGACACCCAGGGTGTGTGTCTGTCTCATGCCATGCCCAACTGGGTGTGATGCCCACCCCTCATCCGCTCCATTATGACAGGAGAAAGCCTGAGAGGCAGAAACTGATCGTTTGAAGCAGTAGAGGGGTTAAGGGTACTGACAATAACATACATGTATGGAAGTCATGGTTTAGTGGCTTACTGAATGACGAACTCTAAAAACTTCCAGCATGAAAGACTTGTCAGATGACATGGAAGTCACTGATTAACGTTGCCTACTGGACGCTAACTGCTCACGTAAATCCTATGCATGGCGTTACTTAAAAGAACCGCGTTTGAAAGAATAAACAGACTAGCTAAATAACTTACAATAGCGAACAACGGCTGCAGTCGGCTGTGTTTACAACTCTCCATAAGCCAGTGATGTAGCTAATGTATCTTTACGGTAGTCATCTGTCTCACCTTGTATCTGATTGAGGGACATATTGGCACTAGGTAGGGACATCATTTGATTAGAACCAGCCAGTCATAGATAGCTAACCAGTTAGAACTATTCACACTAGCTAGCAATTAGCTGGCTAAAGTTAGCAAAAGGCTAACAACCTAGCTAACTAACAGTTAGCTACTGTAGATAATGACGTTTCGCCAGTAGTGAGTATACCGTTTGCAATGACAAAAACTATCCAAAGACGCATTTGTGTACTTACATATCACAATGTAAACCTGTTAACCGTACAGTTTATGAATTAAATGTTGACAGCTCGCTGCAACACTCTTCGCGGTTGAAAGGTTAGCCGCCCTAGTCATGTGACTAGCATACAGCCAAGACCAGAGGAAAGAACACACAAAATGCATATGGATGGGAAAGCCAGGAGGCACCTATTTGACTTTCTGTCCTTTTTCACAACAGGAAAACATACATTTATCAAAGGAAACAAGTGTTATTGGACACACTGACCATCACAGTGGTGCTGTCCACCCATTTCTTTATACCTCAGTGGTCCTCCCTAGAGAAGGGTTGCGTTTCAAACTCACCTACCCTCCCATTATGGGGAAATCACCGTCGCCATCTTGGCGGGCGGTCCAATGATTAGCCAAGCAAGGGAAGTTTGGTACGTAAAGCCCCCGGTTTTAGTCGGGTTTGGGAGAGCACAATTTTATTTTAAGTTGACTGAGAACACGTTCTCATTTGCAGCAACGACCTGGGGAATAGTTACAGGGGAGAGGAGGGGGATGAATGAGCCAATTGTAAACTGGGGATTATTAGGTGACTGTGATGGTTTGAGGGCCAGGTTGGGAATTTAGCCAGGACAACAGGGTTAACACCCCTACTCTTACGATAAGTGCCATGGGATCTTTAATGACCTCAGAGAGTCAGGACACCCGTTTAACATCCCATCTGAAAGACGGCACCCTACACAGGGCAGTGTCCCCAATCACTGCCCTGGGGCATTGGGATATTTTTTAGACCAGAGGAAAGAGGGCCTCCTACCGGCCCTCCAACACCACTTCCAGCAGCATCTGGTCTCCCATCCGGGAACTGACCAGGACCAACCCTGCTTAGCTTCAGAAGCAAGCCAGCAGTGGTATGCAGGGTGGTATGCAATTATGTTCACTAAGGGGCCTGGAACTCCCCATAATTCAAATCGCGATGATTGTACATCCGCTAAGAAAAGTCTGCGAAAACTTAAAAACAACATCAATGTAACATAAAAGTGTAAGTAAAAACGAATGCAAATAAGTTAGAAATGGTGCTACTAATGCAAATGACGGCAAAAAAAACACGTCTCGTTAAAAGTAAATATATTTATGTTTGGTTATCTTTTGGAAATTGTCCAAATAAAACATTTTGATATCTGAAGTTCCAACTTGGCAGACTAACGTTAGTTAGTTAATTAATTTACAGCATACAGTAGGCATATATTACTAATTATATATTTAATATAAGTAGACGCACTCATAATTGACTAGCGCATATAAAGCACCCACAAGCTACCGGTGACTGAAAATACAATCATTGGGGGGATGAAGGTGAATGCTGAGACGCACTTCTTAACCTTCTGCCAAATGTATGACCATATTAGAGACGTGGGAATTAACGGAAATATATGCAAATTCATATTAATGTAGATGTTTTTTTGCATTGGATATATTTACCATATCAGAGACAGAAACAGAAACATTTTACCTTATAAGTAGACACAATTGCAAATGATTAAATCCTTATAATAGAAATAAAATAAACTATTTAGTTCCGAATTGAACTTTAATTACATGACTTTACTCTTCACATGGGACGATTTCACTGAACAAAAGAAAGGGAATATTGAATGATCCATCGCATCTCCCAAAAATGTTTTCAACATACATCTGTAAAATGAGTCTAGAAACTAAAGCTTTTGGTCGTCTTCCTCTCAGGCTTCCATGTCTTCTCCCTGGACCTCCTCAATGTCCACCTAATCTTCACTGTCACTTTCCAACCTTGTTGAGGATTTCTCAAATTTGCCCAGATGGCCACCAATTTTCCAACCCTTGTATTGGTCTCAAACAAGGACCAGTTGCGCTCTGAGGCAGCTGATGTTGGTGGGATTTGGAGGATGATGGAGGCAACAGGGGAAAGAGCCTCAGATCCACAAAGTCCCTTCCACCAGGTGGCTGATGAGATATTTTGGCACAACTGCCATATTGCATCTCCATCCCAAAGCCCTTGCTTGGAAGTGCACTTTGCCAGACTGCCAAAACCCTTGCCCTCATCCAGGCCAAGGTGGAGAGACATGGTAGTAATGACACCATAGGTGTTGTTGATCTCTGCACCAGACAGAATGCTCTTGCCAGCATACTTGGCAGCATACACAGCATACTCCAACATGTATGCTGTGGCGTGTATGGGCTTCAGGCAGAAGTCTTCACGCTTTTGATGTATTTCAGAACTGCAGTTTCCTCTACTTGGAGCAACAGTGAAATGGGCAGGGCAGCACAGATTTCTTATCTTACATCTGCAAGCAGAGTCTGAACATCAGACAGGATGGCAATTATCTCCCACAATCCGTGCAATGGTTACTGCCATAGGTTTCAGGAGTTTCAGGCTGCTCACCCAAAATACATAATCCAGGAGGATCCTCTTGATGGTGTTGTCCATATCGGCAGACTGTGATATGGCCATTTCTTGGAGAGACTCCTTCCCCTCCAGGAGACTGTCAGACATGATGACAACACCACCCCAATGGGTGTTGCTGGGCAGCTTCAATGTGGTGCTCTTATTCTTCTCACTTTTCTTGGGGAAGTAGATTGCTGCTATAACTTGATGACCCTTCACATACCTAACCATTTCCTTGGCTCTCTTGTAGAGTGTATCCATTGTTTTCAGTGCCGTGATGTCCTTGAGGAGCAGATTCAATGCATGAGCAGCATAGCCAATGGGTGTGATGTGAGGGTAGGACTCCTCCACTTTAGACCAAGCAGCCTTCATGTTCGCAGCATTGTCTGTCACCAGTGTATATACCTTCAGTGGTCCAAGGTCATTGATGATTGCCTTCAGCTCATCAGCAATGTAGAGACCGGGGTGTCTGTTGTCCCTTGTGTCTGTGATCTTGTAGAATACTGGTTGAGGGGTGGAGATTATGTAGTTAATTATTCCTTGCCCACAAACATTCGACCACCCATCAGAGATGATTGCAATACAGTCTGCTTTCTCTATGATTTGCTTGACCTTCACTTGAACTTCTGATTCCAGGAGGACCATGAGCTGTTGCTATCGATAAGGTGTCTGATTCATCATTTTCACCTCAAGTAGAGGGACTTTTGTCAGAGGTTGCTTGTTGTGAGCGCTAAGGGAACTTTATGCACTTGGCCAGATGATTCTGCATCTTTGTTGCAGTCTTCACATATGATTTGGCACAGTATTTGCAAATGTACACAGCTTTTCCCTTCTACATTAGCTGTAGTGAAATGTCTCCACACATCAGATAGTGCCCGTGGCATTTTCCCGTCAAGATTAGTAAAAAATTAGTAAAAAAACAAGCAAATACAAATCCATACACAGATAAATAGTTAACCAGTTAGATTAAACAACTCCTTTGTGAGATAAATGTTTTAAAACAAATCATGTATGGAAACAGGTGAATTAACACTCAGTTAGCAGGCTCAAGCAAGCTAAAACCCACATGGTAGAAAAAAGTAACTTTCGGAAATTGTTAACAAGTTAGAAATTATTTAAACACACTTTGCTGTAGGCTACTATTTACTATTTAACAAACATCATATATGTCATATAAAATATATTCAACCCACCCAGTATTGTAATCAAAACTTACCAGAAAGCATGTTGTCCTTGGCTCAGACCGTGTAGTAGTGTGTGCAAGATCTTGAGAATCAGCTGTACAATTCCATTGCATTGAGTTGCAATTCCATTGAATTGGGGAAAGTTTAATTAACTTATGTGTATCCCACAAAAACGCTTCACTGTTATAAGCTAACTTTTTTGATGAATTTAAGCAAAATTCCCAAGATTCCCAGGCTTAACTTCCCATGGAAAGTTTCCGACCCTTTGCAACCCTTGTCATGACGTTGCCCTCTTTGAGTACAGCGAGCACCATCCCCCGCTCTCTGCTTCTACAACCAGACTCCTGTGGGCAGAGTGAGGTCGAAATTCCCAAGGAAAACCTTGCCTCATGGACACACAGTTATAGAGGGTAAACTTTCACAGAGGACAAAGGAAATCCTTCCACCTCACAGCACGTGAGGTACGAACAAATGTCATGTTCCAGAGTAAGTGTAAAAGATCAGTGAAGAATCCAGCTACGAACTGGTGCGTTTGTCACAACTTGGGAAGCTCATGGGGGATGGTATGGCCACATTACCATAACGCTGTTTATGTAATAGCCTCAGATATGAGGTTTACGTCTAATTGTTGTATAAGATGAATGAGTAAGGATGATACTGTTTGTATAATGGTGTAATATGAGTGTGGACTGTTTAATGAAGAAAAATACAATTCCCTTTTGATTTGAACTAAATCAGAGGACCGCCCCTGAGCCCAGTTAGGGTCAGACATCCTGGGACAGCCCTCTTCTGCCATTCTGAATAAAACCCAACTTTGAGAAATTATCACCAGACCATGTTTTTCTCCATTAGGAAGGGGACTAAGGTTGTAGACCAAGCTTGCCTCAATTACGAGAGGGCTAAAGGTGTAGACCATTGCTGAATCTTTTTAACCATACCACGTGGTTAAACTCTTAGACTATCGATACCGACAGAATGAGAACAAGTCTTTGATTAATTACTAGTCTGCAGCTAGGGATTCGGCATCATTGAACACGAAGAACGACAACCGCCGAAGCATCCTCCTCCCAGCTGCCCACTGCACTGAGGCTAGGTAACACGGTCACCACCGATAAATCGATGATTATCGAAAACTTCAATAAGCATTTCTCAACGGCTGGCCATGCCTTCCGCCTGGCTACTCCAACCTCGGCCAACAGCTCCGCCCCTCCCGCAGCGCCTCGCCCAAGCCTCTCCAGGTTCTCCTTTACCCAAATCCAGATAGCAGATGTTCTGAAAGAGCTGCAAAACCTGGACCCGTACAAATCAGCTGGGCTTGACAATCTGGACCCTCTATTTCTGAAACTATCCGCCGCCATTGTCGCAACCCCTATTACCAGCCTGTTCAACCTCTCTTTCATATCGTCTGAGATCCCCAAGGATTGGAAAGCTGCCGCAGTCATCCCCCTCTTCAAAGGGAGAGACACCCTGGACCCAAACTGTTACAGACCTATATCCATCCTGCCCTGCCTATCTAAGGTCTTCGAAAGCCAAGTCAACAAACAGGTCACTGACCATCTCGAATCCCACCGTACCTTCTCCGCTGTGCAATCTGGTTTCCGAGCCGGTCACGGGTGCACCTCAGCCACACTCAAGGTACTAAACGATATCATAACCGCCATCGATAAAATACAGTACTGTGCAGCCGTCTTCATCGACCTTGCCAAGGCTTTCGACTCTGTCAATCACCATATTCTTATCGGCAGACTCAGTAGCCCGGTTTTTCGGATGACTGCCTTGCCTGGTTCACCAATTACTTTGCAGACAGAGTTCAGTGTGTCAAATCGGAGGGCATGCTGTCCGGTCCTCTGGCAGTCTCCATGGGGGTGCCACAGGGTTCAAATCTCGGGCCGACTCTTTTCTCTGTATATATCAATGATGTTGCTCTTGCTGCGGGTGATTCCCTGATCCACCTCTACGCAGACGACACCATTCTATATACTTTCGGCCCATCATTGGACACTGTGCTATCTAACCTCCAAACGAGCTTCAATGCCATACAACACTCCTTCCGTGGCCTCCAACTGCTCTTAAACGCTAGTAAAACCAAATGCATGCTTTTCAACCGATCGCTGCCTGCACCCGCTTGCCCGACTAGCATCACCACCCTGGATGGTTCCGACCTTGAATATGTGGACATCTATAAGTACCTAGGTGTCTGGCTAGACTGCAAACTCTCCTTCCAGACTCATATCAAACATCTCCAATCAAAAATCAAATCAAGAGTCGGCTTTCTATTCCGCGACAAAGCCTCCTTCACTCACGCCGCCAAGCTTACCCTAGTAAAACTGACTATCCTACCGATCCTCGACTTCGGCGATGTCATCTACAAAATGGCTTCCAACACTCTACTAAGCAAACTGGATGCAGTTTATCACAGTGCCATCCGTTTTGTCACTAAAGCACCTTATACCACCCACCACTGCGACTTGTATGCTCTAGTCGGCTGGCCCTCGCTACATATTCGTCGCCAGACCCACTGGCTCCAGGTCATCTACAAGTCCATGCTAGGTAAAGCTCCGCCTTATCTCAGTTCACTGGTCACGATGGCAACACCCATCCGTAGCACGCGCTCCAGCAGGTGTATCTCACTGATCATCCCTAAAGCCAACACCTCATTTGGCCGCCTTTCGTTCCAGTACTCTGCTGCCTGTGACTGGAACGAATTGCAAAAATCGCTGAAGTTAGACTTTTATCTCCCTCACCAACTTCAAACATCAGCTATCTGAGCAGCTAACCGATTGCTGCAGCTGTACATAGTCTATTGGTAAATAGCCCACCCATTTTCACCTACCTCATCCCCATACTGTTTTTATTTATTTACTTTTCTGCTCTTTTGCACACCAATATCTCTACCTGTACATGATCATCTGATCACTTATCACTCCAGTGTTAATCTGCAAAATTGTAATTATTCGCCTACCTCCTCATGCCTTTTGCACACATTGTATATAGACTCCCCTTTTTTTCTACTGTGTTATTGACTTGTTAATTGTTTACTCCATGTGTAACTCTGTGTTGTCTGTTCACACTGCTATGCTTTATCTTGGCCAGGTCGCAGTTGCAAATGAGAACTTGTTCTCAACTAGCCTACCTGGTTAAATAAAGGTGAAATAAAATTAAAATAAATAAAATCCATTCTATAATGAATGTCACTTTGAACTATCCCCTCCAACCAAGACCGAGAGAGAGAGGGAGAGATGGACAATTCTACAATAGAAATACTTTTCACCGGCGATCAAGACGACACACTGAGCGTAAATATATATATTGATTGCAATTGTTCCCGAATGAGTGAGAGTTCATGTGTAAGGGATTAGCATTTCAATTGTTATAATTAACTCTGTAGGAACTTCTTAGTCGACCCCCCATTGCCCCTTTGTCTAACAAGCTGCCATGCCGGTTCAGCCCACTAGGGCACATTCTATCATTTCATGTAACCATATTTACTGTTTGTTTATGCATTTCTGTGAATGACTTAGTTAGTAATAAATTAATGATTTAAGACAATTTATTTATGGAGGACTCATAGTGAAGACTGGATTCGTGCAGATAACCAACAATTTACGACGTTTGGAATGAGACTAACGTGAGGTAAAATTTATAAATCATTAATCAGAAGACTATTGATCAGATATGAAAATATCTGAAAGGTTATATTGGGAAATTATAACTTTGTAATCTGAATACTTTCCTTGGTGCCCCAACTTCCTAGTTAATTACAGTTAAATGATTATTCAGTTTAATCGAGTAACTAATTACAGACAATCTTTGATAAAAACAAAGTCTTCAGTTTAATGATAGTAAAGACACGACACCCTATTAGAGACACATATTTCCCTCAGATCACACAGATCCACAAAGAATTCGAAAACAAACCCAATCTTGGTAAACTCCCATATCTACTGGGTTAAATACCACAGTGTTCCATCAAAGCAGCAAGATTTGTGACCTGTGGCCATAAGAAAAGGGCAGCCAGTGAAGAACAAACTCCATTGTAAATGCAACCCATATTTCTGTTTATTTATTTTCCCTTTTGTACTTCAACCATTAGCACATTGTTACAACACATAACATGACACTTGAAATGTCTTTATTCTTTTGGAACTTCTGTGAGTGTAGTGTTTGCTGTTCATTTTTATCTACTTCACTTGCTTTGGCAATGTTATATGTTTCCCATGCCAATAAAGCCCCTTGAATTGCATTGAACTAGTGACGAATTTCTGGCCAAGGGTGGTCCATTTTAAAAATCATTCCTTCCTCCCTGGCCCCTTGCCCCGTCATGATACGTCGTCAGAAGTGTCCACTTAATTTGAGGGCTGAGGGGATAGGGTGTGTCTTTTAAGTGTTTGGACAGCAGCCCTGTATTGTAAGATATTGCACATTATTCTTTAAAAAATATATACACTACCGTTCAAATGTTTAGGTCACATAGAAATGTCCTTGTTTTTGAAAGAAAATTATTTATTTTGCCCATTAAAATAACATCAAATTGATCAGAAATACAGTGTAGACATTGTTAATTTTGTAAATGACTATTGTAGCTGGAAACGGCAGATTATTTGAACAACTAGGAAAATGATCCAGAGATGCCTATTATCAGCAACCATCACTTTTGTGTTCCAATGGCATGTTGTGTTAGCTAATCCAAGTTTATGGGTTTGATTACAAGATCAAAATGGCCAGAAACAAAACCATTTCTTCTGAAACTTGTCAGTCTATTGTTGTTCTGAGAATTGAAGGTATTCCATGTGAGAAATTGCCAAGAAACTAAAGATCTCATACAACGCTCTGTACTACTCCCTTCACAGAACAGCGCAAACTGGCCCTAACCAGAATATAAAGAGGAGTGGGAGGCTCCGGTGCACAACTGATCAAGAGGACAAGTACATGAGTGTCTAGTTTGAGAAACAGACGCCTCACAAGTCCTCAACTGGCAGCTTAATTAAATAATACCAGCAAAACACCAGTCTCAACGTCAACAGTGAAAAGGCAACTCCGGGATGCTGGCCTCTGTCCAGTGTCTGTGTTATTTTGCCTATCTTAATCTTTTCTTTTTATTGGCCAGTCTAAGTTATGGCTTTTTCTTTGCAACTCTGCCTAGAAGTTCAGCATCCTGGAGTCGCATCTTCACTGTTGACGTTGTTGTTTTGCAGGTACTATTTATTTTTTGCAGTTTTACTTTAGTACCTTATTGCAAACATGATGCATGTTTTGGAATATTTGTATTCTGTACATGCTTCCTTCTTTTCACTCTGTCAGTTAGATTAGTATTGTGGAATAACTACAATGTTGTTCATCATCCTCCATTTTCTGCTATCACAAACATTAAATTCTAACTTTTTTAAATTCACCATTTTGCCTCATGGTGAAATCCCTGAGCGGTTTCCTTCCTCTCCGGCAACTGAGTTCGGAGGGACACCGGTATCTTTGTAGTGACTGGGTGTATTGATACAGTGTAATTTACAACTTCATTAGGCTCATTCAAGGTGCCCTTGTTTGCGAGGCTGAATCTGTGTTTGAAATTCACTGCTCGACTGAGGGACCTTAAAGATAAATGCGCTGTATATGTGGAGTACAGAGATGAGGTAGTCATTAAATAATCATGTAAAATAGTATTATTGGTGGGGCTAGCAGCCCCAGCTTAGATATTCAACATACTGCTTCTTCTTATTCCGTCGCCTACTCCTACAGCGTTTATGCTAGAAACGCCATTCCAATTTCAGAATTGCAGAATGGTCTGGATCGAGTTGTTTGTATACTACTTTTTGATATCTGCTATACTTTTTACATTCACTTTTTTGTCATTTTTTTTTCACTCTGTCCATTAACATTGGATTTGTCAAGATTCTAAAGCTCTCAATTGTGTCATCATCACTTCCAACTGTCATTTTCGAGCTGAAATTAAAGGTTTACCAGCTTCGTCTACTTCTCTGCTATTCAACTCTGGAGTTCTGACACAAAATTATATTCTGATCAATATTTACAGAAGTTTAATTAAGTAACCGCATCAACAGCATTTTCTGTAACATTTTTGCAAACAACGTCCGTTTTGACCACTACCGCAACCACTTAGACAAAAAGGTAGAGCTTATGGCATATTCATCTACTTCTATGCTATTCATAGCTGTTCGCGGAATCAAAATATTCAATATGGAACTTACGGTACAGCTGTTTTTGTAACTGCATTACCACGTGTTTCGCAAGCAGCTGCCATTTTGACCACTAACACTATTACATACCACAACTTTACAACTTCTGACAGCAACCACACAACTGCTTACCATATCTAGTGACAACCACCACACAATTACATACCACAACCACACAACTTCTGATCACACATTTAACTACTGACCATATCCACACAACTACCGATCCACATAACTACTGACCTCAACTGCCCAACTTCTGACCTCAACCACACAACTTCTGACCACATCTACTGATGACAATTACATACCACAACCACACAAATCAAACGTTATTGGTCACATACGCGTTGTTAGCAGATGTTAATGCGAGTGTTGTGAAACGCTTGTGCTTCTAGTTCCGACAGTGCAGAAATATCTAACAAGTCATCGAGAAATTCCCAAACAACTACCTAATACACACAAATCTAGAGGGGTGAATGAGAATATGTACATATATATACAGGTGAAGTCGGATGTTTCCATACATCTTAGCCAAATACATTTAAACTCAATTTTTCACAATTCCTGACATTTAATCCTAGTAAGAATTCCCTGTCTTAGGTCAGTTAGGATCACCACTTTATTTTAAGAATGTGAAATGTCAGAATAATAGTAGACAGAATGATTTATTTCAGCTTTTATTTCTTTCATCACATTTCCAGTGGGTCAGAAGTTTACATACACTCAATTAGTATTTGGTAGTACTAACTTCAAATTGTTTAACTTGGGTCAAACGTTTTGGGTAGCCTTCCACAAGCTTCCCTCAATAAATTGAGTGAATTTGGGCCCATTCCCCCTGACAGAGCTGGTGTAACTGAGTCAGGTTTGTAGGCCTCCTTGCTTGCACACGCTTTTTCAGTTCTGCCCACAAATTTTGCCAGAACTTTGGAAGTATGCTTGGGGTCATTGTTCATTTGGAGGACTCATTTGCGACCATGCTTTAACTTCTTGACTGATGTCTTGAGATGTTGCTTCAATATATCCACGTAATTTTCCCCCCTTATGATGCCATCTATTTTGTGAAGTGCACCAGTCCCTCCTGCAGCAAAGCACCCCCACAACATGATGCTGCCACCCCCGTGCTTCACGGTTGGGATGGTGTCTTCAGCTTGCAAGCCTCCCCCTTTTTCCTCCAAACATAACGATGGTCATTATGGCCAAAGAGTTCTATTTTTGTTTCATCAGACCAGAGGACATTTCTCAAAAAAGTACGATCTTTGTAACCCATGTGCAGTTGCCAACCATAGTCTGGCTTTTTTATGGCGGTTTTGGAGCAGTGGCTTCTTCCTTGCTGAGCGGCCTTTCAGGTTATGTCGATATAGGACTCATGGATACTTTTGTACCGGTTTCCTCCAGCATCTTCACAAGGTCCTTTGCTGTTGTTCTGGGATTGACTTGCACTTTTTGCACCAAAGTACGTTCATCGCTAGGAGACAGAATGTGTCTTCTTCCTGAGCGTTATGATGGCTGTGTGGTCCCAATGTGTTTATACTTGCATACTATTGTTTGTACAGATAAACGCGGTACCTGAAGGCATTTGGGAATTGCTCCCAAGGTGAACCAGACTTGTGGAGGTCTACAATTTTTTTCTGAGGTCTTGGCTGGTTTCCTTTGATTTTCCCATGATGTCAAGCAAATAGGCACTGAGTTTGAAGGTAGGCCTTGAAATCCAGCCTCCAATTGACTCAAATGGTCCCAGCTCTCTGCACACCAAGTTTGCCTTCGACTGGTGCTTCGGCCTCATCAAGCAGCACTTCAGAAAGACCAGAGTGACCACATTGTCGGAGATTGCTGGTGTTGCGGATGAAAACTTAACTCCATGTCTCACTTCGAGCGTAGGAGCTCAGCCGACCTCCTCCACTTTCTATGGTAGAAGAGGCTGAATGAGAGTATGTATCTGCTTTCCTGACCAACCTGGTTTCATAGACTAGACATAAAATAGTAAAAGTAAATTCAGGACACTGAAATTAGTATGATACAGTATATTTGGTATGGTTACACACGGCAAGAGTGTTGGTTACTCTAAGGAAAAACTCAAGTAGAGTGGTTCGTCAGGGTGGATGGGTGGGTGTATATTGCGAAATTCTAGCAAGCAAAAGGTTGCGAGTGCGAATCTCATCACGGACAATTTGACCAACTTTTCAACTGCTTACTACTTTTGAGCTACTTTGCACTACTAACTTCAACACTTTTAGCTAACCCTAACCTTAACTCTCTTAGCTAACCCTTTCCCTAACTCTAAACTTAACCCTTTAATCTAACTCTTAAACTTAACCCTAACCTTAAACCCTAACCCCTAGCCTAGTTAACGTTAGCCAGTTAGCTAATGTTAGCCACCTAGCGACCTAGCTAGAATTCCTAACATATCATATCTTTTGCAAATTCGTACCAGATAATATGAATTGTAATTCATAATATACAACATGGGTAATGGACATCCACACCATATGAAACTAACATACACTAAATGGCCAAAAGTTTGTTGACACCCCTTCAAATTAGTGGATTCGGCTATTTTATCCCCACCCGTTGCTGCCAGGTGTATAAAATTGAGCACACAGCAATACAATCTCCATAAACAAACATTGGCAGTAGAATGGCCTGTACTGAAGAGCTCTGTGACTTTTAACACGGCACCGTCATAGGATTCCACCTTTCCAACAAGTCAGTTCGTCAAATTTCTGCCCAGCTAGAGCTGCCCCCGGTCCACTGTACGTACTGTTATTGTGAAGTGGAAACGTCTAGGAGCAACAACGGCTCATCCTTGAAGTGGTAGGCCACTGTGCACAAAGCAAGGTCCATACAGAAATAGTTTGTTGAGATTGGTGTGGAAGAACTTGACTGCCCTGCACAGAGCCCTGACCTTAATCCCATCGAACACCTTTGGGATGAATTGGTCATGTAGTGTATTATGTATAATACACTACATCGAACACCTTTGGGATGAATTGGTCATGTAGTGTATTATGTATAATACACTACATGACCAATTCATCCCAAAGGTGTTCGATGGGATTAAGGTCAGGGCTCTGTGCAGGGCAGTCAAGTTCTTCCACACCAATCTCAACAAACTATTTCTGTATGGACCTTGCTTTGGATGTACGTACAGAATAATACGAAATGCTCTGAGACCAGGTTGACCTGTCTGGTCTTCACCATTCCGTCTGTTGAAATGACATTCACCACCCTGAACTGTCAGCCTTGGCTTTGATCTCAATCGAGAAAGTACCTCTCGCCTATATAAAATCAAAGGACAAACTATATGACCCTGCAAATGCCCGCTATTAATATCTTTGATATAATGCGTGTGAAACATTGTTGCATTTTAACTTTAGACTACCGGTTATTTTGTGTGCTGAACATGATAAAATATGTTTGCAATGTGACGTAATAGCTAGCTTGTTCATTTTGTGTTTGCTAAATGGTTGTGTCTTTTTATTGGGGTCTACTGGCTTATTATTTTCGAGTGAATGGGCTGCTTTTTCTTTAACATTATTTGATGCTGTGTGTGACTGCTGTTTTTAATCGGCGCTCTCTTTCAGCATGTGACTGAAATAGCAGAGACGGTGTGCCTTTTTTTGATGCTTTGGCTCGCAGTAACTGTCCGTAGTCCTGAATCAATAGTTAGGCCTATGTGTGTGGTTGAATTTATTCCGCCACTGTAGCTACCCAGCTAGCACAGTGGATCTGGGCCGATTCCGACTGAGACTCGGGGCACTCGGCTGAATCTGTGGCCCGAGTCTGGCCCGCCTTCGGCAGTATTACTTATGGGTAGGATGCGGGGATTGAGCTCGGGCCGATTCCGGTGTGAGTTATCTGGCCCACATGTAGTACTTGTGGCTTGGGCCGATTGTGGCTAATCTCTGGCAGATGATTACACTGGCTGCTTTTTATAATTAACATTTCATTATTTATTTATTTTTCCATATTTTCTCATTGTTTCTGTGATCAAAAAATAAAATTAACATTAAATTTAAATTCTTTAAGAGTCTTTGCTGTTTAAGTAGTATTTTAGAATTTTGAAACTTTGTGCAAGGCAATTGATCAGCATTAAAAACTTTGTGGATGGGGCCTCCCAAGTGGTGCAGCGGTCTAAGACAATGAATTGCAGTGCAAGCTGCATTGCTACAGATGCTGGTTTGATACCTGTTTGGCCGGCCGGGATGTCCTTGTCCCATCACTCTGTCTTGACTGCAGTCGCAGGCCGGGCGTATGCACACTGACACTGACACGGTCGCCAGGTGTACGGTGTTTCCTCTGACACATTGATGCGACTGGCTTCCGGGTTAAGCATGCATTGTGTCAAGAAGCAGTGTGGATTGGCGGGGTTGTGTTTTGGAGGACGCACGGCTCTCGAACTTCGCCTCCCCGAGGCAAGATTGTAACTACCAATTGGATATGATGAAAAGGGGGTAAAAAACACATATGGGGATGGGTATCATTTCTATGTATAAAATGTATAATAGTAATATTTAAAATTACTAAATCGGGTAATTTATAAAAATTTGCATCGGGACACTTCTGGAGGGATTCTGGTAAGATGCTGACAATTCGGCTGAATTTCAGAAGACGGAAATAGCTCGATTCCGGGCCGAATCCGACACTCGATTCTGGGCCGATTCAATCAGTTCCGGCCCCGGAAGACGGCTGCTTCTGGGCCGATTCCTCATTGCTAGCTAGCTAGCCACCAGAGGACAACAACACAACTAGATGCAACAATTCAAGTTGTTTCTGTTAATGACATATGCTCTCAAAGCAATTTGATTGGAGAGTACTGAAATCCAAACTGGCTTCCCATGAAACTTTTTTTCCCTGCCAGGACCATTCACAATTGAGCTCGCTCAGTTTAGCTCAAAGCTGATTGGCTAACTTTTTTTGTCATGGGAGACCATATGCTCACTGGCACCCTTGCATTCAATGCTACAGGCGACAACAATGTCATACTCGTTTGGACCAGACAGTATCAGATAGATGGCCTCAGTCGCTAGAAGTTGCTAAATGACATCACCTAATTTGCATAATTGCCCATGTGCATGTAAATGTGATGGACACTTTAGGAGAGAGGAATAACGTCGTGGGGGAGACAAAAAGTGAGTGACCCTAAATGAAAAGTGAGTGACCCTAAACACCCTAAATATGTATAGAACTACAAATTAACTGTTTTCTGTCGATTCTTGTTTTTTTTTATGTCACAATTCCAACCCTCCTCCTTTATCTGGGCTAGGGAGCGGCAAAGTGACCCAAAAGAGACACTCTGGCGGAGTTACTTAGTTTTTAATTACATGTTTTAGTTTTTTAGTTTAGTTTAGGAGCCACAGTAAAACATTTTTAAACATTTTTTTGTGTATACAATCTACATTAACAATCTAAATGGACCAATAGAAAAAAAAACTGTCAATGGTAATGTGAGAGAATTATGGTGACTAGTCTGGCTCTAATTCAGGTTAATTGTTATTTAAAAATGTAAACCAGGGCTGGATCAGCCAGCGACGGCAGTCTGGAAGCGGAGGGGTGAACATCTCCTGCTCTGACTGCAGCTGGCTTTGGGACGGGGGTGGGGCCCATGGCAGCACCCGCTGCTCGTTGAGAAGAGTAAGAACGATACGTGCTTTCACGCCAGAGTCTCCAAAAGTATCCAATAACATCAGAAAAATATAGCGTCAAAGTCGCTAAGTTGGCAACACTGGATGGCCTACACGTAGAGAGACATAGGGGCGCTGTTTCGCTCGCTAGGATGCTTTCTGCTGTGAGATACATTCAGCCTCTTGCTAATTGCAGGAAAATTGTGAAACACAGAGTGACAAAAGTATTTTAATTGTAATTTTTTGGGGTAAGTGTTTTGGGGAAGCCTGGCTTCCCTTAGTGTCCATGAATACACACCACTGTGTGGGCTATGGCCTTTTAAGCCTTATGAATGCATTTCTAGCATGTTATAGAGTAGCCTAATGTAACGTCGTTCGTCTGTCGAAGGAGAGGACCGAAATGCAGCGTGGTGGTTAATCATGTTCTTTAATGAAGAAATGACGATACATGAAATAACTGAATAAACAAAAACAACAAACGGAACGCAAAACTTATTACAGCCTATCTGGTGAACACTACACAGAGACAGGAACAATCACCCACGAAATACACAGTGAAACCCCGGCTACCTAAATATGGTTCCCAATCAGAGACAACGAGAATCACCTGACTCTGATTGAGAACCGCCTCAGGCAGCCAAACCTATGCTACACCCCGACTCAGCCGCAATCCCAATGCCTACAAAACCCCAATACGAAACACAACAAATAAACCCATGTCACACCCTGGCCTGACCAAATATATAACGAAAACACAAAATACTATGACCAAGGCGTGACAGAACCCCCCCCCCCCTAAGGTGCGGACTCCCGGACGCACCTCAAAACCATAGGGAGGGTCCGGGTGGGCGTCTGTCCATGGTGGCGGCTCCGGCTTGGGACGTGGACCCCACTTCATACATGTCATAGTTCCTCCCCCTCGCGTCCTGGGATAATCCACCGTCGCCGCCGACCATGGCCTAATAGTCCTCACCCAGAACCCCACTGGACTGAGGGGCAGCTCGGGACAGAGGGGCAGCTCGGGACAGAGGGGCAGCTCGGGACAGAGGGGCAGCTCGGTACTGAGGGGAAGCTCGGGACTGAGGGGTAGCTCGGGACTGAGGGGCAGCTCGGGACAGAGGGGCAGCTCGGGACAGAGGGGCAGCTCGGGACAGAGGGGCAGCTCGGGACACAGGGGCAGCTCGGGACAGAGGGGCAGCTCGGGACAGAGGGGCAGCTCGGGACTGAAGCAGCTCGGGACTGAGGGGCAGCTCGGGACTGAGGGGCAGCTCGGGACTGAGGGGCAGCTCGGGACTGAGGGGCAGCTCGGGACTGAGGGGCAGCTTGGGACTGAGGGGCAGCTCGGCACTGAGGGGAAGCCCGGCACTGAGAGGGAGCCCAGCACTGAGAGGAAGCCCAGCACTGAGAGGAAGCCCAGCACTGAGAGGAAGCTCAGCACTGAGAGGAAGCTCAGCACTGAGAGGAAGCTCAGGCAGGTAGTCGGCTCCGGTAGATCCTGGCTGGCTGGCGGATCTGGAAGATTCTGGTTGACTGGCAGATCTGGAAGAGTCTGGTTGACTGGCAGATCTGGAAGAATCTGGTTGACTGGCAGATCTGGAAGAATCTGGTTGACAGCTCTGGCTGCTCCATGCAGATTGGCAGCTCTGGCTGCTCCATGCCGATTGGCAGCTCTGGCTGCTCCATGCAGACTGGCAGCTCTGGCTGCTCCATGCAGATTGGCAGCTCTGGCTGCTCCATGCAGATTGGCAGCTCTGGCTGCTCCATGCAGATTGGCAGCTCTGGCTGCTCCATGCAGATTGGCAGCTCTGGCTGCTCCATGCAGATTGGCAGCTCTGGCTGCTCCATGCAGATTGGCAGCTCTGGCTGCTCCATGCAGATTGGCAGCTCTGGCTGCTCCATGGAGACTGGCAGCTCTGGCTGCTCCATGCAGACTGGCATCTCTGGCTGCTCCATGCAGATTGGCAGCTCTGGCTGCTCCATGCTGATTGACAGCTCTGGCTGCTCCATGCTGATTGACAGCTCTGGCTGCTCCATGCAGACTGGCAGCTCTGGCTGCTCCATGCAGACTGGCAGCTCTGGCTGCTCCATGCAGTCTGGCAGCTCAGGCTGCTCCATGCAGTCTGGCAGCTCAGGCTGCTCTGAACAGGCAGGAGGCTCCAGCAGCGCTGTAGAGGAGGAAGGCTCTGGAAGCGCTGAACAGGCGGGAGACTCCGGCAGCGCTGTAGAGGAGGAAGGCTCTGGCTGCGCTAAACAGGCGGGAGACTCCAACAGCGCAGGAGAGGAGGAAAGCGCTGGGTGCGCTGGACAGGCGGGAGGCTCCGGCAGCGCTGTAGAGGAGGAAGGCTCTGGCTGCGCTAAACAGGCGAGGCGCACTGAAGGCTTGATGCGTGGTGCTGGAACTGGACCGAGGACACGCACAGGAAGCCTGGTGCGGGGAGCTGCTACCGGAGGACTGGTGTGTGGAGGTGGCACTGGATAGACCGGACCGTGCAGGCGCACTGGAGCTCTTGAGCACCGAGCCTGCCCAACCTTACTTGGCTCGATGCCCACTCTAGCCCGGCTAATACGAAGAGCTGGTATGTACCGCACCGGGCTATGCACCCGCACTGGAGACACAGTGCGCTCACTAGCATAACACGGTGCCTGCCCGGTCTCTTTAGCCCCCCGGTAAGCACAGGGAGTTTGCGCAGGTCTCCTACCTGGCATAGCCATACTCCCTATGAGCCTCCCCCCAATACATTTTTGGGGCCGACTCTCAGGCTTCCATCCGAGTCGCCGTGCTGCCTCTTCATACCAGCGCCTCTCCGCTTTTGCCGCCTCCAGTTCTTCTTTGGGGCGTCGATATTCACCAGGCTGTGCCCAGGGTCCTTTTCCATCCAATATCTCTTCCCAAGTCCAGAAGTCCTTTGATCGCTGCTCCTCACGATTAACAGGGGGAGTTGGCTCAGGTCTGACTCCTGACTCTGCCACTCTCTCCCTGAGCCCTCCCCCAATACATTTTTGGGGCTGCTTTTCGGGCTTCCTTGCCAACCGTGTTCCCTCGTATCGTCGGCTCTTATCTCCGGCTGCCTCTGCTCTCCTAAGTGCCTCCACCTGTTCCCATGGGAGGCGATCTCTTCCGGCCAGTATCTCCTCCCAAGTGTAACAACCTTTGCCATCCAACACGTCTTCCCATGTCCATTCTTCCTTTCGTTTCTCCTGCTGTCGCTGCCTGTTACCATGCCGCTCGGTCCGTGAGTGGTGGGTGATTCTGTAACGTCGTTCGTCTGTCGAAGGAGAGGACCGAAATGCAGCGTGGTGGTTAATCATGTTCTTTAATGAAGAAATGACGATACATGAAATAACTGAATAAACATTAACAACAAACGGAACGCGAAACTTATTACAGCCTATCTGGTGAACACTACACAGAGACAGGAACAATCACCCACGAAATGCACAGTGAAACCCCGGCTACCTAAATATGGTTCCCAATCAGAGACAATGAGAATCACCTGACTCTGATTGAGAACCGCCTCAGGCAGCCAAACCTATGCTACACCCCTACTCAGCCGCAATCCCAATGCCTACAAAACCCCAATACGAAACACAACAAATAAACCCATGTCACACCCTGGCCTGACCAAATATATAACGAAAACACAAAATACTATGACCAAGGCGTGACACCTAAACAACGCAATTGTCACAAAATAAGTTGTAATATGTTAAAAGACAGAAGATCCTGACTGGGATCTTAAAGAGCCAAATAAAAACTAATTTACAACACGAAAAGTAAAAGACACGAGAATGTACGCTATAGGCTATACAAGGAGAATGTACGCTATAGGCTATACAAGGAGAATGTATGCTATAGGCTATACAAGGAGAATGTACGCTATATACAGTGCAACCACCCGTTTCTTATATTTTGTGTATATTGTACAGTCACCGGCTAATTATTACCTCCACGCAAATAAAACGCCTCACTCTGGGCAAGAAAAGTCAGATCTGCTTCTTCACTGTTAAAAAAACTTCACAAGGACTAAACCTCACATCCTAAACACCCTATTGTTTTGGTTCTGGAGAAAACAACCTACATTTCTAATTTTTACAGATGGGGCTGCCAACTTAAACCAAAACTCTTTGACTTCCATAGTCTCTATGACCAACTACTTCACTGACAGCTGGGACAGAAGAATAACTTCCAGGCCAGGCTGGATTACATTCTCTATGTCTGATGTTGAGGTTTCATTAAAGACAGTGTTTGGGTTCGTGAATGACTGTGTATCCATCCTCTCTCTTTATCCTTCTTAGGAACCACGTTGGTCTCCTACATTCTAGACCTGCTGTACTTTGGTCGGACAGCCCCTGAGCTTCTGACATCCAAGTTCCTTTCCTGAAGATGCACATTCCACTTTTCCCTTCAGTTTATAATAGAGAATTGGAAAACTTCAACATTTACTTCTGCCATTTTGTAATTTCACTGTAAAAAAAAATGGATATGTAAAAACATGTTTAAAATCAAGAGGGATTTGGTGATGTTGTTTATGACCATCAAACAGCTACTTTATTACTCTACTGTTTGTCCTGGGGGTGGAGGTTCTGGACAAGTTAACCACCTCTCCTCACCTCAAGACTCACCTCCCAGTCCAGTTGCTGCCCAAGTCCATCTAGGAGCAGAACTCCAGGGTACCGTCTGCGTACATTTATGCTTGTCCTCTATGTTTCTCTGTTATATACCTCTCTCTCTCACACACTCATGTGGCCCGTAATGCCAAGTATACAATAACAACTTCCTAAAAAGATTCATGGATGGAAAGTTTAAGTGAACGAGATAATAAACGAGTAAATGAATGAGCTGTATAATAATATAGGACTGCCTTCATTATCTAAAGCAATTTACATGCTGTGACATTTTTAAGACCTGTACTACAAGTGTAATAACACATAATACTGTAAGTATTGGCAGCAAAAACACACTAAGTAATAACACATTATTTCAGATTATTTTAAAATATTTCTCATATTTATTTGAAACCAGATAAGATGCCGCAACACAATATAATACAACTTTATATAGAAACAGTCAACTAGCAAATGAATTAAATGAATATGTTGGAAAATCTTTACTTCTGCACTGTGATGACTGTTCACAGAGGAGGACTGATTGGTTTGCTGTACTATGGCACAAACATCCCCACAACTGCCAATCACTGCTGAAGGTCCTTCTAACCCAACCCCATAATGCAATGAAGGAGAAGGCAGAAGTTGTCCCAGATCACGGGTAGAGGGTCAGATATTCGTCATCCATCCAAATGGTTAAGGTTAGAATTGGAGGTAGGGTGATCTGATCCTAAACGTGTAGTTATAAGGATGATTTCTACAGTACCTCAAGCTGAAAGTGAATGGAGAAACAGCAAAGTATACTGAAATCAGATGGGGTCATTGGAATGTGGACAACAGCACCACCCCATTGTACTGTACTGTAAATATTAAACAAGTCAATCATTTCACGTCATAGGGAGAGACTGCAATGACCCTGAAAGAGGCAGAAAACAGCTGATCCTGTCGCACAGGGACCCAGGCCGTGTTCGGTATGACACGTTTGGAAGGATTTTAAATCTAAAAAAAAGAAAAAGAAGAGGGTTTCTTATTGGAGGTGATCTAGTACCTCCCCATTTTACTCCGTTTCAAAATATCTTCTCCCATTTTGTGCCTATTTTGCTCAACCCAGTTCTCAAGAGGAGATATGGGACTGAGGGTCGACTCCTGGGCTTTGTTCAGTATCATTTTAAAATGGACACAGCTCCAAATTAGAGAGTGCCACTGCCATTTAACCCCTAAAAATGAAATGCTAACGTCTACTGCAATCCCTGGTATTGTTTGTTGTGAAACTTATTTCAACACTTCTATCCTGCATATCAGAAATTAGGGCTGGACAGTCACTGTTCCCAATATTCCTCCATAAGCCATGACCAGTCATCACTCTCTTGGCAGATAACTCTGTTCAACGCTTCAAAGACCACTTCAGATTGTCTTCACAGTAAATACCTTTTGATCATTTTTGAAGTGCACCTTTATTTACAAAGATCCAAAAATAACATACATACTTTCTTACGTTACATAATATACTTGTATGATATTTTCCTCTTGAGTAGTAAAAATACTTCTGCCTAGAGTGCTCATGTCTAGGCAGTAGCGTACTACAGTACAGAAGTGTTGTAGTTCATAGTACAGTAGGCAAGTATAATGAAATATAGCTGCTTAGCTGTATGGAGCAAGGAGCATAGCTAAAAAAATACAAAAAGTTCACGGTGTGCATTGATATGCTGCAACTGATAAAATATTGTGGGTATGTTTATACTGATGTCAGTTATATTGAGTGTTACAAAATGCAGTCATAGGCTTTGACAGTCCGTGATAGAATGTACCACACACAATCAGCAGGTGAAATGTATCAGCATCATTTTCAAACTAAAATGTCTGGTTTTAGCAGGAACTATTTTAGCTTCAGCTCCGGGCATCAGCCACAGTTTCACAGGATAATGCACTTTCTTTCTGCGTGTCAGTTCAGTTGTTTTTCCTAATAAACATCACATTTACATACAAGGCAAACTACTGAAACAGCAAATCAATTATGAGCCGATTACCAGCAATCCTATGCGTGTGGACTGCTACACGAATTTCCTGCGAGAGGAAATATGGAAAAAGACCACAGTTGTCAGTCAGGTAATGTGTTATTAATGTATTTTTAAGCATAACTTGAAATCAACCACCAATGTGATCAATGTGTATGGCACAACTCTTAAAAACACATGAACGTATGCATCAAGTTCAAATATCAAGGACAGCAAATTAATACTATCAAAGCGAAAAAAGTGAATAAATTCATATAAATGCATTTTTAACAGGGGCTTTCAGAAAGGAAGGACCCACGACGTTCATATTTAACATACATGGCTGGCAACAGATTCACAGAGGGAATGGTAGAGAGATGACCAATAAATATTAAGGAATCCCTGGGTAGTCACCAATATGAATCCTGTATCAATCCATTCCTCTGTTTGCTCAGTACCACCTTAAATAATAGTGCTACAAGGAGTGAATGTACAGTATGTGCTGATGTATGTGAAATGCAGCAAGTTAATCAAATGTACACAGGTGTGTATCTGTAGGCGTGTGTTTGTGTGTGTGTTCTGTTGTTCACATAAGAATCTGAGTCAGGTTAGCCACACCTGTGCCATAAATACATTGGAACCACTCACATTTAGAGCAAACACTGGATAATGTCCCATATAGGACATCTGTTTTTACTCAGGGGATATGAATGCTTTTATGTATTTTCCCTCATCTTCTCAAAATAGGTCCTCTGTCCATGATTCACGTAACATTCCTCATGTAGTTAAGTCAATGTTTATGATAAAGTCTAGTTGACTAGATAGACTTAAGACCTTAACACTTAGGTAATAACTTTATGTAAGTTTGTTTTTTGATGGTTTTGCTTGGGGCTTGGTCACTGGTCCTGATGTCCTGGGTTAGAGTTATGGGTTCAGAGGTCAATAATCTCACTGCTGATGCTGGCCAAGTCATCCTGCCTGCTGACCACAAGGTAACTCTTCCCTCCCGCTCCCTCCCTCTTTACCCTCCCCCTCTGGGTCTTAGTGTCTGGGGTGAGGAACAGCCTTGTGTCGACTTCCCCCTCATCCCCAAGATGCCCCTTGGAGGTTCTGGAGGGGTGCAGGGAGATGGGACAGGAAACTGAGGAGGGGACACTGGCTCCCCTGTCCCCGGCCCAGCAGTGCCCCTGGTGAGAGGGCGTGGGGGGAGCAGTGACCTGCCTGTTTGGAACACTGTTGAGCACACTGCCAAGTGGCACGGAGGAATCTGTACAGGCTAAGCGATCTTCACTGCTGTCAGAGATCTGTGGGTCAGTGTTCCTGCGGAGCCAGGGGCCCCCCTGACTGACAGCTGAGCCCGGGAAGGGAGTGGGTGAGGGGGCGCACAGGGGCTGAAACAGGCTGCCCCCATGGAGGAGGTGCTTTTGGTGCAGGGCCTCATCAATGCTGCGGCTCAGGTCGATGGGGGAGGGGGGTCGCAGGTCAAACTCATACAGAGACACCCCTGACTCCTTCTCCTGCTCCAGGCTGCCGCTAAGCAAGTGCAGTGGGGGGTGGCCTAACGCCTGCAACAGAGATCCTGTGGACCTATCCGACACCCCATTTTCTGCAGACCTGCCCCTCTGGTTACGTCCACGGTTGCTGTCCTTGACGCCACAGGGGTGTGATGGTGGAGCCTCACGGTTCTGGTTTCTGATCAGACTCTTGCTGATGTCAGCCCCTGAGCGCTCCTGCCCTGCCCAGTTATTAGGCAGCTCCCCCGCCCCGCCCCCTCTTACTCCTATCCCTCCCACTCCGTTACTCTCTGACTTCCCACAGGGCTTCCCCGTCAGGCTCTGGACTATCTTGGCCCAGCAGGTGTGTTTATGAGTCAACCCAGATGACTGTCCAGGTGAGGGGAGATCTCCTCCCCCCCTGCTCTCCACTGCTCCCTCCTCTCCTCTCCCTTGGGCCCTCTGGGGCCTCCAGAACACCCAGGAGCCCAAGAGAATGAGAGAAAAGGCCCAGGCCAGCTCCAAAAGCCGGGCCCAGAAGTGCACCAGCCACCAGTCCCAGCAGAAGCGCCTCCAGTCCCCCAACATCCCGTAGAGCCACATGGTGGCGTGGACATGGAGCCCACAGCACAATGCCCCTAGGAGGGCAGACAACACCAGCACACGACCCACCACTGACCCTGCCCTCCTACCCCCCGGCCAAGCTTTAACTGCCCTCCCCTCCTCTGGGACAGGTGGCTGGGTGGGCAGGTGGCGGAGGCTGGGGAAGACATAGCACAGGAAGCCCAGACAGAGTGCCAGGCCCCAGCAGAGAGATAGAGATTGCAGGGTGACAGGCACGGCTGGGGACAGGGCTGGGGAGAGCAGGTCAGCAGCCAGCAGCAGGGTGCACTGTAATACAGCCAACACAGCCACCAGAGGAGGGCGCTCCAGAGCAGATGGCAGCAGACTCACACGTGCCCCCTTCATGGCGAGCAGCACCAGTGCAGCCTGAGCCCACACCAGTAACGGCAGAGGGAGGTTATAAAGAGCAGTCAATGTAGGCCGTGGAAGAATCTTCCTTGTTCCGTATGGGTCAATCAGGCACATAGCTGCCCTGGCTGCGCCCGCCAGGAGGAGGAGGGTGTTGGCCAGGACCAGTGCACCACGGTGAGGGCAGTGCATGCTAGGGGATAGGACCAGAGCCAGGGTCGCTCCAGCCAGGAAGAGCAGGAAGAGGACAGCCGAGCCGTAGACATGGAGCCCCCAGGCGAAGCCCAGCGTCCTTCTCAGGTCATCCCACAGGAGAGAGGTGCCGTTGGGGGAAGTTAAGGAGCTGAGAGTGGAGGAGGGAGAGGAGAATGGGTGGAGGTGAGGGCGGCCCACAGGGATAGAGTGGTTCCTCTGAACTGGGCGGGGGTCATTTTTGGGGATGTACCGCCCTCTGACAATATGTAGAGTAGGGGTGATGTGGAGAGGGGTCATCCCTGGAGGCAGAGAGAGAAATTGTTAATTCATCATGTTGAACTGTCCCAAAACATGATTGTTATGATTGACAATAATACTCAAATACACGTTCTTTAATAGAGCAGAACCCAGCTAAAACAAGTGGACACATACAGTGGACCATCTACCCCACTAGAGGGGGCTAATTTCCTATGAGAAGAGTGTATTGAAAGCACAGCAGGTTCTCCTCCACAAGGCAACAAATAACCCACAGGGAGTTGAATATCTTGACCTCCTACCAGGCCAAAGGACACTCAACACTCAATATTTCAACTTTGTCAACAGTCTTTTCCAATGAGGGCAAAAAATCACAAAGGGTAATTGTGAAACAGTTCACCTCTTTCAACCCCAAACAGCCCCCACACAAAATCCAAATGGTAAATAGTCTCTCTCTTATTATCACCTCCTCTCCACCTCTTCCTCTCCCTGTTAGGAGCTCACTGCTTATTACTAGATTGTGTAATTGATGAGATCATCTCTTGACATAATCAGAAAGTATTCATATCTCCTGACTTTTTCCATATTTTGCTGTGTTACAGCCTGAATTCAAAGTGACAAAGTAAGAGCATGTTTTTATTCATTTTTGGAAATGTATTGAAAATTAAATACATAAATATCTAATTTCGTTAAGTATTTACACCCCTGAGTCAACACATGATACAATCGCTTTTGGCAGCAATTCCAACTGTTAGTCTTTCTGGGTAACTCTAAGAGCTTTGCACACCTGGATTGTACAATATTTGCACATTATTATTTTAAAAGTTACATTTTTGACTTAAATGGGCTTGAAAATATATGGCAGGACTTGAAAATAGCTGTCTAGCAATGATCAACAACCAACTTGGCAGAGCTTGAATATTTTTTTAATGAATAATGTGCAAATATTGTACAATATTGTGTGTGTGTGTGCATCTGATGTGCAAGTGTGTGTGATGCGCACACTACTTTCTTAAAGTACATACAGTATGTGTTAAAGATTAGAGTTAATCACAGGCAAAACCTGGATAAGTCTGCTTTCCAACATACATTGGGAGACAGATTCACCTTTCAGCAGGACAATAACACAAGGCCAAATATACACTGTTGCTTACCAAGATGACATTGAATGTTCCTGAGTGGCCTAGTTAAAGTTTTGACTTAAAACAGCTTGAAAGTATATGGCAATACTTGAAAATGTCTGTTTAGCAATGAAAATCAAACAACTTGACAGAGCTTAAAGATTTAATGTGCATTTAGATAATCATGTGCCATTATTGTACAATCCAGGTGTGCAATCGCTTCCAAAGGTCATTCTAACGAATTGATTCAGGGCTATGAATACTTATGTAAATGAGATATTTCTTTATTTAATTTTCAAAACATTTAAACTGTCATTATGGGGTATCGTGTGTACATGGGTGAGAAGAAAATCTATTTAATCCATTTTGAATTCAGGCTGTGACCGAATAAGTCAAGGGGTAGGAAAACTTTCTTAAGGCACTGTAGAATTTGTAGTAAGCAGTGCACTGGGTTAGTCAGATTTGAATAAATAAAAAAAGAGCAGATTAATTGGAATGACATTCACTCTCACAAGATGGCCACACCCCCAATAAGCCACGATCACGACTGCATTGAGGCATAGTCGCTGTGCTTCTATGGCAATATGCACCATGCCACTGCCTATTTCATTTTCTCATTCAGCAAACAAGACAGTTCAGTGCCTTTAACACAGTCAACACACCTTTATTTGCCCTTTGAGTTCTGACTGAATGGAAGCACATTTCACGTTGTGATAAAAAAAAAAAATGTTATGGACGGCGCACTGTTATGGACGGCGCACAATTGGCCCAGCGTCGTCCGGGTTAAGGTTTGGCCGGGGTAGGCCATCATTAGAAATAAGCATTTGTTTTTAACTGACTTGCCTAGTTAAATAAAGGTTCAATAAAAATAAATGGACATTTTCAGAAATTACAATGAAAAATTTTGTAAAAAATCCTGTATAGCACATAATATATCTGTGGGAATAGAGCATGAAGCACATGACACAAATTGAAACTATCAAAGACCTGCCACAATATCTATCACATATGCCTGTTCCCCCTCCCTTCACACACTCTCTCTCTGACACACACACGTACATGTGTTCACACATGAAAACGCACATACGATCTATCTGCAGTTCAAGGTAAAACAAGCAAATCATTTTCCCAGAGAGCTCCACCTTATCCTGTTAAGCCCGGTAAAGCCAATAACACTCCAATCACAATTCCATTCATCCCCTCCAACCACCAGAGCTTAAACACTAAGATAACACTGACTGGGTGGACTACCATAACACAACTTACAGTGGATTCGGAAAGTATTCAGACCCCTTAACTTTTTCCACATTTTGTTACATTACAGCCTTTTCTAAAAAAAAGTTTAAAAAAAAATCCTTCATCAATCTACACACAATACCCCATAATCACAAAGGAAAAACAAAGTATTCAGACACTTTACTCGGTACTTTGTTGAAGCACCTTTGACAGCGATTACAGCCTTGAGTCTTCTTGGGTATGACGCTACAAGCTTGGCACACCTGTATTTGGGGAGTTTCTTCCATTCTTCTCTGCAGATCATCTCAAGCTCTGTCAGGTTGGATAGGGAGCGTGGCTGCACAACTATTTTCAAGTCTCTCCAGAGATGTTCGATCGGGTTCAAGTCCGGGCTCTGGCTGGGCCACTCAAGGATATTCAGTAACTTACCCCGATGCCACTCCTGCGTTGTCTTGGCTGTGTGCTTAGGGTCGTTGTCCTGTTGGAAGGTGAACCTTTACCCCAGTCTGTGGTCCTGAGCGTTCTGGAGCAGGATTTCATCAAGTATTTCTCTGTAATTTACTCCGTTCATCTTTCCCTCAATCCTGAATAGTCTCCCAGCCACTGTCGCTGAAAAACATCCCCACAGCATGATGCTGCCACCACCATGCTTCACCGTAGGGATGGTGCCAGGTTTCCTCCAGACATGACACTTGGCATTCAGGCCAAAGAGTTCAATATTGATTTCATCAGACCAGAGAATTTTGTTTGCCACAGAGATGGTTGTCCTTCTGGAAGGTTCTTCCATCAACTCTGTCAGAGTTACCATTGGGTTCTTGGTCACCTCATCAAGTTGTAGAAACACCTCAAGGATGATCAATGGAAACAGGATGCACCTGAGGTCAATTTCAAATCTCATAGCGAAGGGTCTGAATGGTTATGTAAATGAGGTATTTCTGTTTTTATTTTTAATACATTTGCTAAAATTTCTAAAAACCTGTTTTCACGTTGTAATTGTGGGATATTGTGTGTAGTTTGATGTGGAAATATTTTTTATTTAATCCATTTTTGAATAAGGCTGTAACGTAACAAAATGTAGAAAAAGGTTTAAATACTTTCCAAATGCACTGTATGCTGTCCGAGAAATATATGGGGTTTGGCTCAACTTTAATCTCAGACAATTTGTAATCATAAATTCTACCAGTCTCTCCCAGCCTTCTCTAAAGACACACACACGTGCGTGCTCGCGAGCTGACGCACGCAAGAACGCACACACACACTTGGAGAAGTAAAGAAATGGTGAACAGAACACTCAGAGCTCTTTGAGTCCTAAAGGCCAGCTTATACGTGGTCTAACAACATGTCTGTAGACAATTAGATTGCGACTGTCAGTTTCCATGTTGCACAGACATGAAAAAAGTTTAAAAGCTGGTTTACAGTCCGTCTATCGACATGTCTGTAGACAATTGTCCTAGCGAGATGATTATATCAGCAGTCCAGGCCTCCAAATAGCATACTTTCTCTATTTCAACATCAATGATCCCATCCGTTTAAAAATGAGTTCAGTAAATGTCAACCTAGCAAGCCAGGCAACCAAAAGCTATTTCTAAACAATGCTTTTGCTCATTCTAGCTGGCTAGCCAGTTCAAATAATGACCAGAGTATAGCTGACAACTACTTTTTGTTTATTATTACAGGAAAATAAACCCACATTATTATTTACAAGGTAATGGTGAGCTTACAGAAAACACCTTACTGCCACAATGTGAAGAAATAAAAAAGTAGGTCATTCTATCTGAGAATTTACAACCCCTACATCATCTTGTTACATGAGGATTTGGTCTGGTTGCTGTGGCAGTCTGGTAACCATGACAACATTGCGGACATTGCGACAGTCGCAGAGACTTTTTTCATGTCTGTACGACAAGAAAACTGACAGAAAACTGACAGATGGTCTACAGACATTCTCACTCGCTAGTCTATCAAACACAATATTCAAGGCACCTACATAGGGAAAAAGGAAAAAGCACACACACACACAAATGGTCACACACAACCTCTCACATTTGTGTAACTCCCTTCTCTTAACGTCTTTGGGACTGGGGGGCAGTTATGAGTAGCTTGGATAAAAAGGTGCCCAGAGTAAACTGCTTGCTACTCAGCCATAAATGCTAGAATATGCATATAATTAGTAGATTTGGATGGAAAACACGCTGAAGTTTCTAAAACTGTTTGAATGATGCCTGAGTATAACAGAACTCATATGACAGGCAAAAACCTGAGAAAAAATCCAACCAGGAAGTGGGAAATCTGAGGTTTGTAGTTATTCAACTCATTGCCTATCAAATATACAGTGTCTATGGGGTCATATTGCACTTCCTAAGGCTTCCACTAGATGTCAACAGTCTTTAGAACCTTGTTTGAGGCTTCTACTGTGAAGGAGGGGGGAATGAGGGCTGATTGAGTCAGGGGTCTGGCAGAGTGCCATAAGCTGATCACATGCGCTCACGTGAGAATTAGCTGCGTTCCATTGCATTTCTACAGACAAAGGAAATCTCTGGTTGAAACATTATTGAAGATTAATGATAAAAACATCCTAAAGATTGATTCTATACTTCGGTTGATATGTTTCTACGAACTGTAATAGGACTTTTCGTCTGAACTTTCGCCTGGACTTCCCCGCGCCTCGTGAGTTTGGATTGTGTACTAAACGAGTGAACAAAAAGGAGGTATTTGGACATAAATGATGGACATTATCGAACAAATCAAACATTTATTGTGGAACTGGGATTCCTGGGAGTGCATTCTGATGAAGATCATCAAAGGTAGGTGAATATTTATAATGCTATTTCTGACTTCTGTTGACTCCATAACATGGCGGATATCTGTATGGCTTGTTTTTGTGTCTAAGCGCTGTATTCAGATTATTGCATGGTAAAGTTCCGTAAAGTTTAAAAAAAATCTAACACAGAGGTTGCATTAACCTCTTGGAACACTAGGGGCAGTATTTCATTTTTGGATGAAAAAACGTTCCCGTTTTAAACAAGATATTTTGTCACGAAAAGATGCTCGACTATGAATATAATTGACAGCTTTGGAAAGAAAACACTGACGTTTCCAAAACTGCAAAGATATTATCTGTGAGTGCCACAGAACTGATGCTACAGGCGAAACCAAGATGAAACTTCAAACAGGAAATGAGCAACATTTTTGAGGCGCTGTTTTCCATTGTCTCCTTATATGGCTGTGAATGCGCCCTGCACGAGCCTACACGTTCTGCCGTTTCCCCAAGGTGTCTGCAGCATTGTGACGTGTTTGTAGGCATATCATTGGAAGATTGGCCATAAGAGACTACATAAGAGACTACGCCCGGTGTCCTTTGTCGAAATTGGTGCGTAATCTCCAGCTGCAAGCATTCTTCCATGTGATTCAGAGGAGAGAGGAGACTTCCACGAACGATATATCATCGAAGAGATATGTGAAAAACACCTTGAGGATTGATTCTAAACAACGTTTACCATGTTAATTTGGAAAAAAGTTTGGCGTTTTGATGACTGAATTTTTGTTTTTTTTTGGTAGCCAAACGTGACGAACAAAACGGAGCGATTTCTCCTACACAAAGAATCTTTCAGGAAAAACTGAACATTTGCTATCTAACTGAGAGTCTCCTCACTGAAAACATCCAAAGTTCTTCAAAGGTAAATGATTTTATTTGAATGCTTTTCTTGTTTTTGTGAAAATGTTGCATGCTGAATGCTACGCTAAATGCTACGCTAGCTATCAATAATCTTACACAAATGCTTGTTTTGCTATGGTTGAAAAGCATATTTTGAAAATCTGAGATGACAGTGTTGTTAACAAAAGGCTAAGCTTGAGAGCTAGCATATTTATTTCATTCCATTTGCGATTTTCATGAATAGTTAACGTTGCGTTGTGGTAATGAGCTTTTGAGGCTGTATTCACGATCCCGGATCTGGGATGGCTAGAATCAAGAGGTTAAGGAGAAGTGGATCTAAAATTCCATGCATAACACTTGTATCTTTTAGCAATGTTTATTATGAGTATTTCTGTAAATTGATGTGGCTCTCTGCAAAATCACCGGATGTTTTGGAACTACTGAAAATAACGTGCCAATGTAAACTGAGATTTTTGATATAAATATGAACTTTATCGAACAAAACATACATGTATTGTGTAACATAACGTCCTATGAGTGTCACCTGATGAAGATCATCAAAGGTTAGTGATTAATTCTATTTCTGCTTTTTGTGACTCGGTACTGACCTAACAAACTCTACCGTTGTACTTTCGCAGTAAAGCCTTGTTGAAATCGGACACTGTGGCTGGATCTACAACAAGTTTATCTTTAAAATGGTGTAAAATACTTGTATGTTTGAGGAATTTTAATTATGGGATTTCTGTGGTTTTGAATTTGGTGCCATGCAATTTCACTGGCTGTTGGCGAGGTGGGACGCTACCGTCCCACATATCCCAGAGATGTTATCTACACTCTCCACTTTCTGAGCAGCAGGACTCAGACATGTCCCAGATGTGCTGCTCAAATTTCACAGTTGGAGGCACTTGGAAGTCCCCACTCTCTAACACACACACACACACAAACGCGCACACACACACAAACGTTACAACACACTAACAAGACCAACCCATGTGCCAACACACACAAAATACATATGAAAGCACATACTGTATAAGCATCTCTCTGTTATCATTATTATGAGCCATTAGTTAACCTATCAACCTCAGTGTTCTGTAAAGAGGCATAGTCGTTCAGTTTCAGTACACTTCTGGGGACAACAGACCAAATGGAGGGTTGTTTAACCTCTTGCCTCTACTTGGGACGCTTGCGTCCCAACTAGAGCTCTGGAAATGCAAATGTGCTACGCTAAATGCTAATAGTATTAGTTAAAACTCAAAAGTTCATTAAAATACACATGCAGGGTATCAAATTAAAGCTACACTCGTTGTGAATCCAGGCAACAAGTCCGATTTTTAAAATGCTTTTCGGCGACAGCATGAGAAGCTATTATCTGATAGCATGCACCAATACACTACAACAGAAAAGCACAGCAGGGGACGTAAACAAAATAATTAGCATTTCGGCGTTACACAAACCGCACAATAAAATAGAAAACAGTCATTACCTTTCACCATCTTCTTTGTTGGCACTCCTAGATGTCCCATAAACACTATTGGGTCTTTATTTCGATTAAATCGGGCCATATAAAGCCAAGATATCGTTATATGTAGACTGTGTGATAAACGAAAAAAACAGCGATTTCACAACGTAACGTCATATTTTAAAATTCAAAAAGTAGACGATAAACTTTCACAAAACACTTCGAAATACGTTTGTAATGCTACTTTAGGTATTAGTAAACGTTAATAAGCGATAAAAATCATCCGTAGGCGATGTAAATATCATTAGCTGTCGTCTTGGAAAAAATTTCAGGAGAGAGCTCTTCCGGAATGATCTGGGCGGAGACCGGAGGTAAGTCGTGCCCCTCTTTCGGTTCAACCAAGAATCAATGATGATTCAATTCACAAGACTCTAGACAACATGGGGATGCTGTGGGAGTTGAATGCTCGGTCTTATCTAATTCGGCTCACTGTTAACAATTGCTAGAAGTGGCGCAAGGATATTTATTTCCATTTTCTGTGATCAGGTTTTCCTGCGCTTTCCGATGTAACGCACGTTATGTAATAGCCACAGTCGTGATTTAACCAGTTTTAAAAACGTCCGAGGGTTTCCTATCCACACATTCTAACCATATGAACGTACTATATTCCTGGCATGAGTAGCAGGGCGCTGAAATGTTGCGCGATTTTTAACAAAATGTTCAAAAAAGTAGAGGGTCGACTGAAGAGGTTAAACGTGGCTCAAATGTTGTCCTGATAGTATCAAAGAGACCCCACGTGTCATTATTTTCCTTTTCTGTCTGCTTTTCCTCTCCTCTACTTCTTCCTGTTCTCCATCACTCTCTCATCCATCTCGTTTTCATTATTCACCCTGTGTACTTTCTATACCCTTTACCACTCCTTCTGCCTTACTTTATCTTTCACTCACTACCTCCTTACTCTTCTATGTCCTCGCTATCCCCTTCCATTGTTCAATCTCTCAGCGTCACTCTTTAATCCTTTATCTCTTTCTCTTTTTCATCTTTTCTCTACGATCTTAGAATTGGAAGGAACCCTTGCAGATCCTCAAGGAAGCATGGCTAGTCAATGGTTCATATTTGCACCTTCGGTTAGTTGAGGGTTTATTGGAGGACCCTTTAATGTTTCAATGTAGCATGGCTTAGTAAGGTGTGTGGCTTTCTGATAGATACTTTTTGGCCTACCGTTAGAGTAAATGTAATTCCTGTTAATCTCTTCAGTTGTATTGTCATATTAAGGTTGAACATTGACCGTTTCGTAGTTTCAATGAGGCTTACAGGGGTTTATGAGTTCCCCAAGTGCCTAGTCAAATCCCAAAGTAGGAATAGTTACTATATGTAGTCAGCTATGTTAATATTATATTAAAATATGTAATATGCATAAACACTCCATTTTTATAACTTTATTTGTAGTGTACAAACTTAACATGATGAACAGGAATTACATTTACTCTAATGGGTGGCCATAAATAATTATCTGAAAGCCACGCCTCCATTCTTCTGATATATTATTAAAAAGATTTCATCGGTGTAGCAACCCAAAAGGTGTTCCAGGCATATTTACTTTTAAAAGTGTGCTACATTGTTTCTATGCTCTTCTCTCTGTCCATCTTCCTCTCCTTCCTGCCTGAGTCTACCCTGCGCACATCCACTTTCCATCCCTCTCTCGCCTACTCTGTCTCTGCCTCTTCCCTCCTTTGAGCCTCTTCCAGGAACTTCCAGTAAAAACTCCAGCTGCATAAATAAAAAGGAAACTTAGGCCCAGTCAAAGCTGCTTTTGTTTTTCACCCAGGGAACTACAACACCCAAAAGCCTACTTTCTCTACCTGTCTTGGCCGACTGTTTGATGGTACTGGTAGTTCTTCCTGGTTCAGTAGCCTTTGTCGGTTGATTGGTTGTGCTTATTGAAGTATTTCTGGGTTCTTCTTTTGTTGTCGTCGTATTGGTTTTAGTTGTGGTGGTTGCTCCTTGTGCTGTGGTACTTGGCTGTTGATTGGTTGAGCTGGGAGTGGTTCCCTGAGGTGCCGCTGACTTTGGCTGATGATTGGTTGAGCCAGGAGTGGTTGCTCTGGGAGATGGTGATGTCACAGTGGAGGTCTGTCCTACTATTGGTCCGTCTGTGGCTGTAGTAGTGTTAGCTGTCATATTACCTGAAGAAAGACACAAGAGACATGAAGCAGCCCCTCTGCTGACAACTACATAAATGTCACTCCAATACTACTCAAAAGTTCTAACAACATGATAAAGAACCACTCAGAGATTATAACACAGTACTCAAGCTCCAGTTATGGATGAATGTCTACTACTCCACTAGTACTTCTACTGTAGGTTAAAACATATTCCTCTGAAACTACACTACCAGTCTCATTCAAGGATTTTTTTGATTTATTTCTACTATATTCTACATTGTAGAGTAATAGTGAAGACATCACAACTATGGACTCATGTAGTAACCAAAAAAGTGTTAAACAAATCAAAATATATTTTATATTTGAGATTCTTCAACGTAGCCACCCTTTGTGGAATTTCTTTCCTTCTGAACGCATTTGAGCCAATCAGTTGTGTTGTCACAAGGTAGGGGTGGTATACAGAAGATAGCCCTATTTGGTAAAAGACCAAAATATACCCTTTGCCTTGATGACAGCTTTGAACACTCTTGGCATTCTCTCAACCAGCTCACGAGGAATGCTTTTCCAACAGTCTTGAAGGAGTACCCACATATGCTGAGCACTTGTTGGCATTCTGCGGACCAACTCATTCCAAACCATCTCAATTGGGTTGAGGTCAGGTGATTGTGGAGGACAGGTCATCTGATGAAACACTCCATCACTCTCCTTCTTGGTCAAATAACCCTGGAGGTGTGTTTTGGGTCAGTGTCTTGTTGGAAAAACAATGATAGTCCCACTAAGCGCAAACCAGATGGCATGGCATATCGCTGCAGAATGCTGTGGTAACCATGCTGGTTAAGTGTGCCTTGAATTCTAAATAAATCACTGACAGTGTCACCAGCAAAGCAACCCACACCATCACACCTCCTCCTTCATGGTGGGTACCACACATGCAGAGATCATCCGTTCACCTACTCTACGTCTTACAAAGACATGGCGGTTGGAACCAAAAATCTCACATTTGGACTCATCAGACCAAAGGACAGATTTCCACCGGTCTAATGTCCTTTGCTCGTGTTTCTTGGACTAAGCAAGTCCCTTTTTCTTACTGGTGTCCTTTAGTAGTGGTTTCTTTGCAGCAATTTGACCATGAAATTCATGCAGGTTCCTCTGAACAGTTGATGTTGAGATGTGTCTGTCAGTGGAACTCTGAAGCATTTATTGGGGATGCAATCTGAGATGCAGTTAATAACAGAGTTCTGAGGCTGGTAACTCTAATGACCTTATCCTCTGCAGCAGAGGTAACTCTGGGTTTTCCTTTCCTGTGGCGGTCCTCATGAGAGCCAGTTTTATCATAGTGCTTGATGGTTTTTGCGACTGCACTTGAAGAAACTTCAAAGTCCTTGAAATTTTCCAGATTGACTAACCTTTATGTCTTAAAGTAATGATGGCCTGTTGTTACTCTTTTCTTATTTAGGCTGTTATTGCCATAATATGGACTTGGTATTTTACCAAATAGGGCTATCTTCTGTATACCACAGCTACCTTGTCACAACACAATTGATTGGCTCAAATGCATTAAGGAAAGAAATTCTACAAATGAACTTTTAACAAGGCACACCTGTTAATTGAAGTGCATTCCAGGTGACTACCTCATGAAGCTGGTTGAGAGAATGCCAAGAGTGTGCAAAGCTGTCATCAAGGCAAAGGGTGGCTACTTTGAAGAATCTTAAATATAACACTTTTTTGGTTACTACATGATTCCATGTGTTATTTCATAGTTTTGATGTCTTCACTGTTATTCTACAACGTAGAAAATAGTCTAAATAAACTTTTGACTGGTACTGTACATATAAGTTTATCTTTAGGTACTCACCTGTCACTACTCCTCCACGGACTGTTGACACCACGGTGACGACTGTCAATCTTATGTCAGGTGACTGTGTGGAAAGGATTGTTTTGGCTGTTGTCAGGGCAGATAGGCGGGGCTGGACAGTGGGGCTGACCGTCGGGGTCATCTGGGCTTCGGCCATCTTGGATGATGGCCCTCCGCTGAAAGCCGTCTGAGCCTGTGGCCGGAACTGTGCCATTGCATCTGACGTTGTCAAGGCAACCGGTGACTCTTTCTTCACAACAGCCATCACTGTAGGGACAAATTCACTTCCTGATCCAGTCATCTGCCAATCATCTACATCCTTTGGTACAATTGGTCCATCAGATTCCCTGCCCCCTGATGTCACTGGCTCAGCACCTGAGGATTTGGTGGGTGGTCCCTTTGCAGATGCAACCCCACTTGGTTCTGGGGTTACCATAGTACCTGTCCTAGCCTCAACAGAAGTGGACTGGCTTTGGGCAGACCCAATGTTGAGTTTCTGAGAGGGGGAATGGGATTGACTGAGGTCTATAGTTCTAGTCTGTGTTGTGGGAGTGCCCATTTCCCCCCCACCCTGTCCCAGGTCAGAGCCCCCTTCCCCCTACCGTCTCCCTCTGTGGGCCAATCCGTGTTGATCACTCTGACAGACCCGTCGCTCCGACCTCTGGGACGAGAGGAGGGCAGACTGGGTTTGAGGGATGGAGTGATGACAGGGTCTGGAAGAGAGGAGGATGAGGAGGAGGAGCTGACGATCACCTGGCCAGAAGAGGGATGGAGAGAGGAGAGGAGGAGGAGGGTGAGGATGGATGCAGTGGCCATGGTCTGGCTGTTGAGGGTATTGATTTCTACAGTCCCTCTATTTGTCTTTCCATCCGTCTGTCACACCATCCTCATACTGGGCTCTGTAGACACAGACAGAACAGAGAATGATGGATGAGGTTAACTCAGTATAGGAGTGAATATTATAACATGCGCGCCACGGCCTTTGGATGCGGGGAATAAAATGTCACTTCCGCAGAGCACACATGATTTCCTCTCCATATTTCCTTTACACATTAACTTCGTACAGCTCTCGGGGACCACACATGAAGCCACATAAGCAGCATACACAAATGAATGAATGAATGAATGAATGAGTGAGTGAAATAACATATTTCTTTTAACAATCTCCAGTTGGCAACCCATTCCTTACGGGATTAATTGAAAAACATTTTGGTCTGTCCCCGACTAAAAAATCATCTTTGTCGACCAAAAGTCATCTGTTCTTTCGACCTGAATTGATTGCTGGACATTTTTAAACGTGTATTTTTCCATATATAGACAATCCTCTCCACACAGTCACCTGACATTCCATATATACTGTATGTGTTTTTATAAAATCAACTATATGCATTGAGCTTGTCTGATGCTTAAAGTTTGCGGTTTGATGAAATAAGACAAATGCCTCAAGAGGGCACCAGATAACAACAACCCCCCCCCCCCCCCAAAAAAAAACTGACCCAGCTATTCTCCTGATTCTGCATTTACTCTCCTGAAGTTGTCAGTAATCGGCTACATGAGGAGTCGGCAACCTTTTTCATGTTCAATTCCCATTTATATTGCCATTTCTACCGATCTGCGTGCCAGTTATGGTTTTCATATGCACATTTTCGTGAAACAGTTTCATTTAATTTATAATAACATCTTCATATTTCAAAATCATTGTCATGTGGTCAATCGAAATTCTATCCAAATCTAAGTGAAAATGACACAAACCTAAAAAGTAACATCTATTGCCATTTGCCAACTATGTAAAAATAACCATACATAAAGCCAACAAATAAAAATAGCAGCCTGCAGGTAGAAAATATCCTGATAAAAATAAATATCCTATAAATCCCATTGGCTACACATGGCCTGTCTGCAACCAACTTGAAACATTGTATCAACTATTAAGTTGGGTCCAGCCTGAAGCTTGCACTAGTGAACTTGCTACATTGTAAAAAAAAAAAATCTGGGCTGTCAGAGTTTCCTGCACCAGTGAGCTCGGGACAGACACCGCTGTAGGCAATTTGCGCAAGGGATAAGAAGCAGTGCTTGACTTGGGCAGGAGCTCACCAGAGCCGAGTACCGGCACCTCAAATTTTCTCCTGCTTGAGCTCCTGTTCCTCTTATAGAATATTATTTCAAAAGTATTGTGGAGTTCCTGCACCTAAATATAAACAGCACCAGTACCCAAAACGAGTACCGGGACCTATTTCCGTCCAAGTCAAGCACTGATAAGGTAGGCCTATTTTATGACGTTTCCCACTGGATCAGAGCATTACATTTTTCCCTTTCACGCTGAGTGGTTATTGAAAGGGAGAGAGAAAGATTTTTGAAATACATTGAGGAACTATTGTCATTCTCAATGGATGTAAAAACAGACTTAATTTGCTTGCTGTTTGCTGTGAAGAAAACATTACTGTAATGGCAGATTTCCTCTTCGTCTGAAGAGGAGTAAGGATCGAATCAAAATGCAGCGTGGTAAGTGTTCATGACGATTTATTAAAAACGAACTGAACACTGAAATACAAAACAATGTGATGAAAACCGAAACAGTATCGTGTGGCGACAAACACTCACACGGAAACAAACACCCACAAACCAACAGTGAAACCCAGGCTACCTAAGTATGATTCTCAATCAGAGAACACTAACGACACCTGCCTCTGATTGAGGACCATACTAGGCTGAACACAAAAACCAACATAGAAAGACAAACATAGACTGCCCACCCCAGTCACGCCCTGACCATACTAAAACAAAGAATAAAATAACAGAACTATGGTCAGAACGTGACAGTACCCACCCCAAGGTGCGGACTCCGGCCGCAAAACCTGAACCTATAGGGGAGGGTCTGGGTGGGCGTCTGTCCGCGGACAGAATAACCCACCAACACCGTTGTGCTTTGCCATCCAGGACCTCTATATCAGGCGGTTTGAAAGGAAGTAACAGAAAATTGTAACTCATTTCAGGAAACCAGGCGTATGTCACGAGTCACGACTTAACAGGAGAGGCATTTGAACGTTTATTTACATTTTTTATCAAAATGCGTTTTTTGGCAGAAATGCCTTCTTGAACATTTGAACTTTCATGTGCCTTAATAACAAACTAGTATGCCATCTGTAATGTCTTCTCTGTTTTTTTGTTATTTCCTGTTTTACAGCTCCGATGCTCTGGAGCCTGGTGTTGTTGTCGCCAAAGAGTGTTCAGACTCAGTCAAGACCAAGTTTCAGCTGCTGTGCAACGCTGACATCCATCCTGTCATAGATGGTCTGCCTGTACAAGCACCACCTGGACTGGACACAGCTAGACAAACTTATATTTTTGAGAAGTGTAAGAGCAATTACAAGATTATGTTATAATACTGTTATTGCATCAAATGGTTGTTTTATGCAAGAGAATAATGGGTTGCTAGAACACTCATCTGGGTGTGTTCTACTGAGGATGGGCCTCTGGGGTGTATATTGGCTAGAAAATACCTTTACACCTTTATCTCGGGGCTCTCAACGAATCACCTAAGAGTGATTTGTCGACCAGCCATCATTATTGTAGAGCACTCAATCAATTCACTTTATGTGTGTGTTGTATCCCTTATTAATAAGTGTATAAAGATGTAGTTTTAGTATGACTCTGACTTGTGTGATAAGTTTATCTCTCCTCATTTGAGGGTAAATAAATTAACCACCACAGAAGATCAGGGAATTTTGCAACGAAGAGGCTATAGACATCACATACCCTGCACCAAAGTCAAGGGCAGGACAGAAACAGGCTCTCCAAATACAGATTCCATTGTTCATGTGTGGTTCGGATGGACCAGTTCATCACTGGGGGCGAGTTCCCAGTCATCAGCACTATCTGCAGTGCCTCTATTCACATGACTCTCTCATAACACACACGCCATACGTTGTTGCTACTATTTTTTTTTTATACAGCTGCTCAGCAACTTTACCCCTGATTGTATGCATATAAATAGCTCATCTATGTTACAACTCCCACCAAAGGTGGCTCCTCTTCCTGTTCGGGCGGCGCTCGGCGGTCGTCGTCACCGGTCTACTAGCTGCCACCGATCCCCTTTTCCTTTTATTTTTTTATTTTTTTTATTTCACCTTTATTTAACCAGGTAGGCTAGTTGAGAACAGGTTCTCATTTGCAACTGCGACCTGGCCAAGATAAAGCATAGCAGAGTGAACAGACAACACAGAGTTACACATGGAGTAAACAATTAACAAGTCAATAACACAATAGAGAAAAAAAAGGGGAGTCTATATACAATGTGTGCAAAAGGCATGAGGAGGTAGGCGAATAATTACAATATTGCAGATTAACACTGGAGTGATAAATGATCAGATGATCATGTACAGGTAGAGATATTTGTGTGCAAAAGAGCAGAAAAGTAAATAAATAAAAACTGTGGGGATGAGGTAGGTGAAAATGGGTGGGCTATTTACCAATAGATTATGTACAGCTGCAGCGATCGGTTAGCTGCTCAGATAGCTGATGTTTGAAGTTGGTGAGGGAGATAAAGTCTCCAACTTCAGCGATTTTTGCAATTCGTTCCAGTCACAGGCAGCAGAGTACTGGAACGAAAGGCGGCGAATGAGGTGTTGGCTTTGGGGATGCTCAATGAGATACACCTGCTGGAGCGCGTGCTACGGATAGGTGTTGCCATCGTGACCAGTGAGCTGAGATAAGGCGGAGCTTTGCCTAGCATGGCCTTGTAGATGACCTGGAGCCAGTGGGTCTGGCGACGAATATGTAGCGAGGGCCAGCCGACTAGAGCATACAAGTCGCAGTGGTGGGTGGTATAAGGTGCTTTAGTGACAAAACGGATGGCACTGTGATAAACTGCATCCAGTTTGCTGAGTTGAGTGTTGGAAGCCATTTTGTAGATGACATCGCCGAAGTCGAGGATCGGTAGGATAGTCAGTTTTACTAGGGTAAGCTTGGCAGCGTGAGTGAAGGAGGCTTTGTTGCGGAATAGAAAGCCGACTCTTGATTTGATTTTCGATTGGAGATGTTTGATATGGGTCTGGAAGGAGAGTTTGCAGTCTAGCCAGACACCTAGGTACTTATAGGTGTCCACATATTCAAGGTCGGAACCATCCAGTGTGGTGATGCTAGTCGGGCAAGCGGGTGCAGGCAGCGATCGGTTGAAAAGCATGCATTTGGTTTTACTAGCGTTTAAGAGCAGTTGGAGGCCACGGAAGGAGTGTTGTATGGCATTGAAGCTCGATTGGAGGTTAGATAGCACAGTGTCCAATGACGGGCCGAAAGTGTATAGAATGGTGTCGTCTGCGTAGAGGTGGATCAGGGAATCGCCCGCAGCAAGAGCAACATCATTGATATACACAGAGAAAAGAGTCGGCCCGAGAATTGAACCCTGTGGCACCCCCATAGAGACTGCCAGAGGACCGGACAACATGCCCTCCGATTTGACACACTGAACTCTGTCTGCAAAGTAATTGGTGAACCAGGCAAGGCAGTCATCCGAAAAGCCGAGGCTACTGAGTCTGCCGATAAGAATATGGTGATTGACAGAGTCGAAAGCCTTGGCAAGGTCGATGAAGACAGCTGCACAGTACTGTCTTTTATCGATGGCGGTTATGATGTCGTTTAGTACCTTGAGTGTGGCTGAGATGCACCCGTGACCGGCTCGGAAACCAGATTGCATAGCGGAGAAGATACGGTGGGATTCGAGATGGTCAGTGACCTGTTTGTTGACTTGGCTTTCGAAGACCTTAGATAGGCAGGGCAGAATTGATATAGGTCTGTAACAGTTTGGGTCCAGGGTGTCTCCCCCTTTGAAGAGGGGGATGACTGCGGCAGCTTTCCAATCCTTGGGGATCTCAGACGATATGAAAGAGAGGTTGAACAGGCTGGTAATAGGGGTTGCGACAATGGCGGCGGATAGTTTCAGAAATAGAGGGTCCAGATTGTCAAGCCCAGCTGATTTATACGGGTCCAGGTTTTGCAGCTCTTTCAGAACATCTGCTATCTGGATTTGGGTAAAGGAGAACCTGGAGAGGCTTGGGCGAGGAGCTGCGGGGGCCGGAGCTGTTGGCCGAGGTAGGAGTAGCCAGGCGGAAGGCATGGCCAGCCGTTGAGAAATGCTTGTTGAAGTTTTCGATAATCATGGATTTGTCGGTGGTGACCGTGTTCCCTAGCCTCAGTGCAGTGGGCAGCTGGGAGGAGGTGCTCTTGTTCTCCATGGACTTCACAGTGTCCCAGAACTTTTGGAGTTGGAGCTACAGGATGCAAACTTCTGCCTGAAGAAGCTGGCCTTAGCTTTCCTGACTGACTGCGTGTATTGGTTCCTGACTTCCCTGAACAGTTGCATATCGCGGGGACTGTTCGATGCTATTGCAGTCCGCCACAGGATGTTTTTGTGCTGGTCGAGGGCAGTCAGGTCTGGAGTGAACCAAGGGCTGTATCTGTTCTTAGTTCTGCATTTTTTGAACGGAGCATGCTTATCTAATATGGTGAGGAAGTTACTCTTAAAGAATGACCAGGCATCCTCAACTGACGGGATGAGGTCAATGTCCTTCCAGGATACCCGGGCCAGGTCGATTAGAAAGGCCTGCTCACAGAAGTGTTTTAGGGAGCGTTTGACAGTGATGAGGGGTGGTCGTTTGTCTGCGGCACCGTAGCGGATACAGGCAATGAGGCAGTGGTCGCTGAGATCCTGGTTGAAGACAGCGGAGGTGTATTTGGAGGGCCAGTTGGTCAGGATGACGTCTATGAGGGTGCCCTTGCTTACAGAGTTAGGGTTGTACCTGGTGGGTTCCTTGATGATTTGTGTGAGATTGAGGGCATCTAGCTTAGATTGTAGGACTGCCGGGGTGTTAAGCATATCCCAGTTTAGGTCACCTAACAGAACAAACTCAGAAGCTAGATGGGGGGCAATCAATTCACAAATGGTGTCCAGGGCACAGCTGGGAGCTGAGAGGGGTCGGTAGCAGGCGGCAACAGTGAGAGACTTATTTCTGGAGAGAGTAATTTTCAGAATTAGTAGCTCGAACTGTTTGGGTATGGACCTGGAAAGTATGACATTACTTTGCAGGCTATCTCTGCAGTAGACTGCGACTCCTCCCCCTTTGGCAGTTCTATCTTGACGGAAGATGTTATAGTTGGGTATGGAAATCTCTGAATTTTTGGTGGCCTTCCTGAGCCAGGATTCAGACACGGCAAGGACATCAGGGTTAGCAGAGTGTGCTAAAGCAGTGAGTAAAACAAACTTAGGGAGGAGGCTTCTAATGTTGACATGCATGAAACCAAGGCTTTTTCGATCACAGAAGTCAACAAATGAGGGTGCCTGGGGACATGCAGGGCCCGGGTTTACCTCCACATCACCCGCGGAACAGAGAAGGAGTAGTATGAGGGTGCGGCTAAGGGCTATCAAAATTGGTCGCCTAGAGCGTTGGGGACAGAGAATAAGAGGAGCAGGTTTCTGGGCATGGTAGAATATATTCAGGGCATAATGCACAGACAGGGGTATGGTGGGGTGCGGGTACGGCGGAGGTAAGCCCAGGCACTGGGTGATGATGAGAGAGGTTTTATCTCTGGACATGCTGGTTGTAATGGGTGAGGTCACCGCATATGTGGGAGGTGGGACAAAGGAGGTATCAGGGGTGTGAGGAATAGGGCTAGGGGCTCCATTGTGAACTAAAACAATGATAACTAACCTGAGCAATAGTATACAAGGCATATTGACATTTGAGAGAGACATACAGCGATGCATACAGTGAACACAGGTGTTGAATTGGGAAAGCTAGCTAAAACAGTGGGTGAGACAACAGCTAATCAGCTAGCATAACAACAGCAGGTGAGATGGCATTGACTAGGCAACTCGGCCGACAGATAAAACAAACAAGCAGAATGGAGTACCGTGATTAATGGACAGTCCAGCGTGCATCAGCTATGTAGCCAAGTGATCAGAGTCCAGGGGGCAGCGGTGGATGGGGCAGGGGGGCTGGGCTGGCGAGTGTTATCCAGGTTAAGAAAACTAACAATGACTAAATAGCTTGTAGCTAGCTAGCTGGTTAGCTTCTGGAGGTTCTTGAGTGTGTTCTAAAAATAAAGATAATAGCGATTCCGTATCACATTGGGTGAGGCAAGTTTCCGGAAGGTATAAACAATTTTTTTTTAAATTCGGGAAGAGATAGAGTACATATGGGCCACTGCGTTTTTGGGACGCGGCGGGACGGTTAGCAGGCCTGTGTTAACAAGCTAACAGATTAGCAGGCCCGGGGTAAACAAGGTAGTAGTTAGCGGACCTGGGCTAAACAAGCTAGCAGTTAGCGTGCCGAACTAGCAAGCAAGGAGATAGCGAGGGCTAGAGAGTTAGCCTTTGGAGGACGTCGCGATGGGGTGAGTCTGTTTATTCCTCTTCATGCGGTGATATCGATAGACTGGTCGTAGTCAAGGTATTGTAGCCCAGGAGTATGCTAGGAGCTCTGGCCGGGCTAGCTTCAAGCTACGTGGGTGGAAACGCTAGCCAGGAGTAATCAACCAGGGTTGCTGTTAAGCTCGATAGCTAGTTGCGAGGATCCAGTTGAAGAATGTTCCGTTTGTGGTGGGAATCCGGGGGTAAAAAAAATTAATTAGGTCCGTTATGGTCCGACGCGGTTAGCGTCGCGTTGTTCGAACTGGCGAGAGCTTTCCGAGCTAAAGGTTTGTTGATGACCGCTAGCATAGCTGGTAGTTAGCTGGCTAGCTTCAGTTGAGAGGGTCCGGTTCCGAAGTAAATATAACTACTTTAGGAAAGTAGCTACATTGGCGGGTTGCAGAAGAGTATTTGGAAGCTTAGGTTTAGCAAAATGTTTTTAAGGATATGCGAAGAAAAAAATATCTAAAAAATATCTAAAACGAAAAAGAGACGATATTTACAGAGAGACGATACGACAGGACAACTACTGCTACGCCATCTTGGATTCTGTTAGTTTTGTCTTATTGGTTACACCTGTTTCTTGTTTGGGTTTTGGTTAGGGCTATTTAAGCCGGTTATGCCCGCCTGCTCTTGTTCCTCTGTTCATTTTTGTGGATGTGCATTGTTCTTATTTTCTCTGGACTTTTTGGGTCCTGGTTTTGGCGTGACCGTTTCTGTACCGGAATAAATACGATTGTCCTAAACCCTCTGCTCTCTGCGCCTGACTCCGCACCCACTACTCCTAGAGGTCCTGACAATCTATCACTGATATCGTTATTGAGATTGTTCTTGTACAGACTGTATATTATTTTGTTCTTTCTACTGGCATCTTTTTTCTTTATATTGACACTATCTATTTTTGATATTGCTACTATGCAAGTAACCATTTGTGACCCGTTTCAGGAAACTAGGCGTATATCGTGGGTCACTACTTTACAGGAGAGCCGTTCTAATGCAAAACATTTTTCTTATCAAAATGTGTTTTTTTGGCAGAAATTCCTTCTTGAACATCTGAACTTACATGTGCCTTAATAACAAACTTGTAAGCCATCTATAAATACAAATAAAATGGTTAAATTACGAGCCTAGTTGGTTTAGCCAGAAAAAGTCAGCAACCTTCCAGCTAGCCATGATTGGCTGAGATAATGAGTAGTCTGGACATGCTGAGAGATGAGTTTGGATTGGTCTGCCATATAGCATGCTTCTGTCTTTTTGATCTGCTCAGTTTGTCTAGGTAGTCCTGTGTAACGTGGCTTTTTAAAAATGTATTGTGTAGTAAAACTGCATAAGTGTTGCTCTCCACTTTCTGGATGACATCTTCAAACTAAGGGTAACCATGGCATCTGACAGGAGACGCGTCTATCCATGAATGATGTATACGGGTAAGACAGTCTAGCTAGCTACATTTTCAGATATTACAAGTTTCTAATTTTGACAGAAAGTGGTTTATTTCAAGTTAAAGTGTACTGTTAGCTAGCTAGCTAGCTAATGTTATGTGTATGATCATATTTTTTATATTTCAGAGCCATTTGCTTGGCTAGCTATAGAGTAATGTTAGCTAGCTAACATTTAACCTGGTTGGTTACCTACCTGCAGATTCATGCTGGGTAGTAACGTCATGAGTCGGGATTATGGTTCATTGTTTACCTAGCTAGCTAGCTAACATTAGCTGGCTGGCTTGCTAGCTAATGTTACGTGTATGAACGTATTATTCGTATCTCAGAGCAATTTGCTTGGCTAGCTATAGCCTAATGTTAGCTAGCTAACATTGAAGCTGGTTGGTTAGCTACCTGCAGATTCATGCAGGGTCGTAGCACCATAAATTGGGATTATGGTTCATTGTTTATCTAGCTAGCAAGCTACATGTCTTAACAAAAGACTGTGCAAGTAACCATTTCGGGTGCATTTGTAAATTCAGTCTGGCCATCAACTCCGATTTCAGAGCACTCTCACCTGAGTGTGCCGGAGTGCAGAATAACTGATGAATTTACAAACGCTCAACACCTGTTCAATATAGCCAGTGTCAGTGAATGTATGCAAAAAATGGCATTCAATTGTTACCAGCAGCACAGTTACATTCACAAATGCTCGGGATAACAGGAAAACAACCTAACCAGCTCTGCTAGGGCGAGTAAAATGTTAAGAGTGGGGTGTTTTCTAATTTGTGTCTGGAAATAACTAGCAACCTATCCAGTGTTAGCCAGTTAGCTTGGGTGCTTGACTGGCATTGTGCGGTCAGAACGTTCTGATCAACCTTACTCATCGGCCAGACGGTCCAGTGTGCGCTCTGAACACTCAGAGCGAAACACTCTGAATTTACGAACAGACAATCTGACAGCACAGTTGCAGTCACCAACGCTCTGAATAACATAACAGCCTAACCAGCTCTGCTAGGGCGAGAATGTTCAGTGAACTGTTCTCTAAGTTGTGTCTGGAGGTAGCTAGCACGTTAGCTTAGGTGCTTGACTCCTGTTGTTAGTACAGAACACGCGGATCAACCCTTAAGGAGATGGGTTGGGCTAAAGTTTAAGATGGTGTGAACGATGCTGAATGGGTGCAAACAAAGAAGGGCTCTCCAGTAGTACTACCAAAACATTCAAAGGCCATTTTCCCAAAAGTGAGTTTACAAGTTTATCAACTTTCAAAGCAGAACCATGTTCACATTGTTCCTCAAATACAGTGTATGATTTACCATTTTGTAGCTCTGTGTGTCTGCTTTATCTGATGTAAAAAATTCAAAAATCTGATTTTGCTACATAAGACCGAATCAAGACAGTCGGTCACAATTGTTAGACCCCAGCCACCCAAGCTGTTCTCTCTGCTTCCAAACGGCAATGGTACTGGAGCATCAAGTCTCCCACCAACAGGCTCCCGAACGAACAGCTTCTACCGCCAAGCCAAAAGACTGCTAAATAGCTAACAAAACGGCTACACGGACTATCTGCAATGACCCTTCTATTGAATTTTTGTACTGTCTCTATGCACACACACACACATTTGCTCTCACAGACATAACACACACATTCATACTGACTCTACATACAATCATACATACTGCTGCTACTCTGTTGATCATATATCCTGATGCGTAGTCACCTTACCCCTATACATATCTAACCCTACCCTTCCCTGCACATTGTAGATATGGTATTGGCACTGACCCTGGAACTTTATTTATTTATTATTTAACCTTTATTTAACTAGGCAAGTCAGTTAAGCACAAATTCTTAGTTACAATGACGGCCTACCAAAAGGCAAAAGGCCTCCTGCGGGGACAGAGGATTAAAAATAAAGAAAATATAAATATAGGACAAAACACCCATCATGACAAGAGAGACAACACAAGACTACATAAAGAGAGACCTAAGAAAACAACATAGCAAGGCAGCAGTCCATGACAACACAGCATGGTAGCAACACAACATGGTAGTATCACAACAACAACATGGTAGAAACACAACATGGTAGCAGCACAAAACATGGTACAAACATTATTGGGCACAGACAACAGCACAAAGGGCATGAAGGTAGACACAGCAATACATTACACAAAACAGCCACAACTGTCAGTAAGAGTGTCCATGATTGAGTGTTTGAATGAAGTGATTGTTTGTTGCAGCTCGTTCCAGTCGCTAGCTGTGGCGAACTGAAAAAAGGAGCGACCCAGCGATGGGACCCGAGCTTACTTTCTCGCGTTCTTCTTATTTCTATTTCTCGTGTGTTTTGTTCTAGTTGACTTTTTAATAAAATTGTTATAGTACTACTGCATTGGAAGCAATAAAGGCATTTCACTGACAATAAAAATGTGAAACTTGTGTGTGTACCTATATAGAGTGGTGTTTATAGCTGTTCTGCTGTGCTGACTCAGAGGGCAGGTCACTGAATTCTTCCAGAGGCTTAAGCGGCACGACACCAGCACACACACAGAGGGGTGTGGTGTATAGTTACAGTGAGTCATGACACACAAACAAACAAATGAAATGTGTACACACACACACACACAGACCAGACCAATTTAAATTGCATAATGCAGAAAGCCTGCATAATGACCAGAGCAAAGGAGCAAAATTGGTTTCACTCCTCCAATGCAGATGGGCACTATTGTGTGTCTCTATTTGCATCCCTTTATATCTTATTGGCTCCTTGTATGTCTCTTTCTCTCAGCCTCTGACACAATACCTATCTTCTCTCTAGTACAGTTGAAGTTGGAAGTTTACATGCACCTTAGCCAAATACATTATATTCAGTTTTTCACAATTCCTGACATTTAATCCTAGTTAGAATTCCCTGTCTTAGGTCAGTTAGAATCACCACTTTATTTTAAGAATGTGAACCGTCAGAATAATAGTAGAGGGAATTATTTCTTTCAGCTTTTATTTCTTTCATCACAATCCCAGTGGGTCACAAGTTAACATACACTTAATTAGTACTTGGTGGCATTGCCTTTAAATTGTTTAACTTGGGTCAAACGTTTCGGGTAGCCTTCCAAAGGCTTCACACATTAAGTTGGGTGAATTTTGGCCCATTCCTCCTGACAGAGTTGGTGTAACTGAGTCAGGTTTGTAGGCTTCCTTGCTCGCACACGCTTTTTCAGTTCTGCCCACATATTTTCTATAGGGTTGAGGTCAGGGCTTTGAGATGGCCACTCCAATACCTTGACTTTGTTGTCCTTAAGCCATTTTGCCACAACTTTGGAAGTATGCGTGGGGTCATTGTCCATTTGAAAGTCCCATTTGCGACCATGCTTTAACTTCCTGACTGATGTCTTGAGATGTTGCTTCAATATGTCCACATAATTGTCCTTCCTCATGATGCCATCTATTTTGTGAAGTGCACCAGTCCCTCCTGCAGCAAAGCACCCCCACAACATGATGCTGCCACCCCCGTGCTTCACGGTTGGGATGGTGTTCTTCGGCTTGCAAGCGTCCCCCTTTTTCCTCCAAACATAACGATGGTCATTATGGCCAAACAGTTCTATTTTTGTTTCATCAGACCACAGGACATTTCTCCAAAAAGTATGATCTTTGTACCCATGGGCAGTTGTAAATCGTAGTCTGGCTTTTTTTTTATGGCGGTTTTGGAGCAGTGGCTTCTTCCTTGCTCAGCGGCCTTTCAGGTTATGTCGATATAGGACTTGTTTTAATGTGGATATAAATACTTTTGTACCTGTTTCCTCCAGCATCTTCACAATGTCCTTTTCTGTTGTTCTGGGATTGATTTGCACTTTTTGCACCAAAGTACGTTCATCTCTACTAGACAGAATGCGTCTCCGTCCTGAGCGGTATGACGTCTGCATTGTCCCATGGTGTTCATACTTGCGTACTATTGTTTGTACAGACGAAAGTGGTACCTTCAGGCGTTTGGATATTGCTCCCAAGGATGAACCAGACATTTCTGAGGTCTTGTCTGATTTCTTTTGATATTCCCATGATGTCAAGCAAAGAGTTCACTGAGTTTGAAGGTAGGCCTTGAAATACTTCCACAGGTGCACATCCAATTGACTATTATGTTATGTCAATTAGCCTATCAGAAGCTTCTAAAGCCATGGCCTAATTTTCTGTAATTTTCCAAGCTGTTTAAAGGCACAGTTAACTTAGTGTATGTACACTTCTGACCCACTGGAATTGTGATACAGTGAATTATAAGTGAAATAATCTGTCTGTAAACAATTTTTGGAACAATTTCTTGTGTCATGCACAAAGTATATGTCCTAACCGACTTGCCAAAACTATAGTTTGTTAACAAGAAAATTGTGGAGTGGTTGAAAGACGAGTTTTAATGACTCCAACCTAAGTGTATGTAAACTTCTGACTTCAACTGTATATGTGGACTATCTTATTCTATTTCTCCCAGCCTCTTTCTACACTTTCTCTCTATACCTCGATTACTAATACTATCCTCTGTTCAACTGCTCATGAACAACACATGCGTGAAGTGGTTATGGGAGTGACACATGTGAGTAAGTATGTTTAAGGATGCCGTGTGTGCGCGCGCATGCGCGTGTGTGTGCAGTTGTGTGCACCATCATGGAAGAGAGTGAACATATGTGAGCCAGTGTTCATACATATGTGGAATTGTAAATCTCAACGGAGATCTTGTCAATAATGTGTTATGTTCCACTTCCGAAATTGATGGTTTTAAGGCGTCCGCATGCTTCCCATCCGATACAGTTCGGAACAGATAGTGCATATATTATGACAACATTTTGAGACATTTTTGTTTGTTTTGGTCTTCAGCAAGGTTTTTTTTCAGCTGTTCGTATACACAAACATTTTCTCGAGGCAAGCCGAAGTCGGTAGCCAAAGTCTACTCCCCTTCCTCAGTGATTGGTCAACAAGTGTTAAGTGTTTTCATGCAACAACAACAAAAAATGACTTTGGAAATACTGCACCAAACATATCAGTTAGATGTAAAAGTGCGCCACTAAGATCTCCTCGGCAAAAACGTAAAAACATTTATTGAGTAACATTTTGAGGAAGTGTATTCTGGCTACAGTACTATTTAGTGTTTTTTCAAGTTTTGCAAGCGAAGGTCTTTTAAGGGAGTATGAGAGAACACTCGTTCGGTTCACCTAGCCTGCTAACGCCTTTAGCGAGGTATAATGAAAGAGAGAAAAACAGAAAAAGAGAAACACACAGAGAGAGAGAGAGAAAGAGAGGGTAATAGAGAGGGTAATAAAGAGTTGTCTATCTCCACCTCCTCAGAGTAGTATCGCTGTTTAATTTCCTTCTCCCACTCAACCATCTGTTTTTCTCAGACCCCAGCCTTCTATTGGCCAATCCACCTACAATGAATCACTGTTCCCTTGTTCAGGTGGTGTCATTTCAACATGGTGTGGGAGGGGAGATAGGGGCTGTGAAGATAGAGAGATAAGCAGAAGCAGAATAGAAGGATGTCAAACATAGATAAAGGGGTATGAGTTGAGATCACAGTGGAAAACAGAAGAACATGAAAAACCTGTGTTTCAGACATAAGGAAGTGGATGGCTGAAAACGTTCTACTTTTAAACTCGGACAAAACAGAGATGCTTGTTCTAGGTCCCAAGATACAAAGAGATCTTCTGTTGAATCTGACAGTTAATCTTGGTTGTACAGTCGTCTCAAATAAAACTGTGAAGGACTTCGGCGTTACTCTGGACCCTGATCTCTCTTTTGATGAACATATCAAGACTGTTTTAAGGACAGCTTTTTCCATCTACGTAACATTGCAAAAATCAGAAAATTCCCATCCAAAAATGATGCAGAAAAATGTATCCATGCTCTTGTTACTTCTAGGTTAGACTAGAAGTAACTTCTAGGTTAGACTTCCGGCTACCCAGATAAAGCACTAAATAAACTTCAGTTCGTGCTAAATACGGTCCTGACTAGAACCAAAACGTTTGATCATATTACTCCAATGCTAGCCTCCCTACACTGGCTTCCTGTTAAGTCAAGGGCTGATTTCAAGGTTTTACTGCTAACCTACAAAGCATTACATGGGCTTGCTCCTGCCGTACATACCTACATGTACGCTACAGTCACAAGACGCAGGCCTCCTAATTGTCCCTAGAATTTCTAAGCAAACAGCTGGAGGCAGGGCTTTCTCCTATAGAGCTCCATTTTTATGGAATGGTCTGCCTACCCATGTGAGAGAGGCAGACTCGGTCTCAACCTTTAAGTCTTTACTGAAGACTCATCTCTTCAGTAGGTCATATGATTGAGTGTAGTCTGGCCCAGGAGTGTAAAGGTGAACGGAAAGGCTCTGGAACAAGAGCCACCCTTGCCGTCTCTGCCTGGCCGGTTCCCCTCTCTCCACTGGGATTCTTTGCCTGTAACCCTATTACAGGGGCTGAGCCACTGGCTTGGTGCTCTTCCATGCCGTCCCTAGGAGGGGTGCATCACTTGAGTGGGTTGAGTCACTGACGTGATCTTCCTGTCTGGGTTGGCACCCCCCCCCCCGGGTTGTGCCGTGCCGGAGATATTTGTGTGCTATACTCGGCCTTGTCTCAGGATGGTAAGTTGGTGGTTGAAGATATCCCTCTAGTGGTGTGGGGGCTGTGCTTTGGCAAAGTGGGTGGGGTTATATCCTGCCTGTTTGGCCCTGTCCGGGAGTATCATCGGATGGGGCCACAGTGTCTCCTGACTCCTCCTGGCTCAGGCTCCAGTATTTATGCTGCAGTAGTTTGTGTCGGGAGGCTAGGGTCAGTCTGTTATATCTGGAGTACTCCTGTCTTATCCAGTGTCCTGTGTGAATTTAAGTATGCTCTCTCTAATTCTCTCTCTCGCTTTCTTTCTTTCTTTCTCTCTCTCGGAGGACCTGAGCCCTAGGACCATGCCTCAGGACTACCTGGCATGATGACTCCTTGCTGTCCCTAGTCCACCTGGCTGTGCTGCTGCTCCAGTTTCAACTGTTCTGCCTGCGGCTATGGAACCCTGACCTGTTCACCGGACGTGCTACCTGTCCCAGACCTGCTGCAGGCTCAGGATCAGGGCATGCAGAAAAGGTCAAACCCGGGATAACTAAAAAACAACAACAATCAAGAGACAGGAACAGAGGAAAAAACACTGGTAGGCTAGACAAAACTAAATGGACTGGCAACAGACAAACATAGAACACAGGTATAAATACACAGGGGATAATGGGGAAGATGGGTGACACCTGGAGGGTAGTAGAGACAATCACGAAGACAGGTGAAACAGATCAGGGTGTGACATCTTGCCATAGATTTTCAAGCCTATTTAATGTAAAACTGTAACTAGGCCACTCAGGAACATTTAATGTTGTCTTGGTGAGCAACTCCAGTGTATATTTGGCCTTATGCTTTAGGTTACTGTCCTGCTGAAAGGTTAATTTGTCTCCCAGTGTCTGAAAGCAGACTGAACCAGGTTTTCCTCTAGGATTTTGCCCGTGGATAGCTCTGTGCATAACTCCTTAATCCTTGCCGGTGACAAGAATACCCATAGCCTGATGCAGCCACCACCATGCTATGAAATTACCATGCTTGTTGTGTTGGATTTGCCCCAAACATAACACTTTGTATTCAGGACATAAAGTTCATTTTTTGCAGTTTTACTTTAGTGTCTTATTGCAAACAAGACATTTTTTTGAACATTTTTATTTTGTACAGGCTTCCTTCTTTTCACTCTGTTAATTAGGTTAGTATTGTGGAGTAACAACAATGTTGTTGATTCATCCTATCACATCCATTGATTTATCCTATCACATCCATTCTGTAACTGTTTTAAGTCTCATGGTGAAATACCTGATTGGTTTCCTTCCTCTCCGGCAACTGAGTTAAGAAGGACGCCTGTATCTTTGTAGTGACTGGGTGTATTGATACACCATCCGAAGTGTAATTAATAATTGCACCATGCTCAAAGGGATATTCAATGTCTGTTTATTTTTTACCCATCAATAGGTGCCCTTCTTTGCAAACCATTGGAAAACCTCCCTGGTCTTTGTGGTTGAATCTGTGCTTAAAACGCTCAACTGAGGGACCTTACAGATAATTGTATGTGTGAGGTACAGAGATGAGGTAGTTATTTAAAAATCGTGCTAAAAACTATTATTGCAGACATAGTGAGTCCATGCAACTTATGTGACTTGTTAAGCACATTTTTACTTCTGAACTTACTTAGGCTTGCCATAACAAAAGTGTTGAATATAAACACATTTCAGCTTATTTTTTTCATTAATTTGTAAACATTTCTAAAAACATAAATCCACTTAGACATTATGGGGTATTGTATGTAAATCTCAATTTAGTCTATTTTAAATTCATGCTGCAACACAACAAAATGTGGTGAAAGTCAAGGGGTGTGAATACTTCCTGAAAGCACTGCTATCTCTTCTACAAATAGAGAAACAGGTGCAAACTCTTATTTCCAAAACCGAATGGGTTCCAAAAATCACAGGCAAAAATCAGGATGAATTCCTTAAGCTCAAACTAAATGTCTAAATCTGAAAAACCAAGCCATGTACATCGTAGTAAGCCCAAATACCTCTCCAATTCTGAATGAAATCTCTGTTCCAGATTCAACTGAAATTACCACATATCATAGCCATTTTTGACACACACATTGCCCAGATTGACATTCACACACACGCAAACTCTCTTTCTTTATATTTCTTGCACACACATACACATTTTTGTCAGACTCCAGAGAGTGAGGGTCTGAAATGTCCATACATTTGTGACTATTTTCAGGAACAGAGACTAGCCTATTTGTGGACAGAGGGATCTCTGAGTTCGCCCAAGAAAGCCCCAGTCTGAACGGTCACATACTGGCCTCCATATGCGTGTGTGTGCGTGTGTGTGTGTGTGTGAGTGAATGGGGGAGTCTGCGAATGTGGCACAGGAAGACTGGAACTGGATATTGACAGAAATAATGTGACATAGAGAGAGAAAGAATGAGTGTGAGAAAGAGAGTGACAAAGAGAGAACAAGTGAGGAAAGAGAGAGTGGGAGACAGATGGGGAGAGAAAGAGAAAAGATAGGAATAATGATCAAGAGACTAATAATAGCAGACATGTGGACAGTAGGAGAGAAAGTGAGAATCAAGAGAGGAGTACGAGAGAGGCATAGAGCTAGACGACAGTTATAGACAGTGTGTAGTGAGAGAGAGTGATAGAGAGAGAGAAGGACAGAAATATAGTACTAGAGAGCTGTGTCATGAAGGGACATTGTGCGATTCCACAGTCCAACAGAACAGTTCAAGTATTACTGCATATTATTATACATGTATGGCCTGTTAGCGTGTCATGTAGGGGAGAGGTGAGAGAAATGTGTGTGTGTGTGTGTGTGTATGTATTGGGTAAAGTATGTGGTCAATTTGACCGCTAAGATTCCACCATCGTGCAGGAATGTAAACAAACCACTTACTATCAGACCAGACCCTCCCTCCACCGACACACTAACTCACTCACAGTGTTCCCAACACCTCTGATTACATGTAATGCCCTATCTCTGTCTCAATACCATGTTGAGAAAACATGTGGAGTAATAAATACATGAACCGTTTGAATGATCCAATAATAGGCGATACATGCAGTATTTGTGCACCTACAGTATCATGACAGTTATCTCCATAATGTGAAGTATTTAAGGACGTGGTAAGAGGCACTCTATTACGGATATAGACACACCATCATGAACCAGCACTAAAGGTTGTTGATCCTCTGCCACTCTGTCTAGGGCTATAACCCTGTCCAATGTGACTTTGACCACACAGAAGAGTCAGTCACATGATAAAGCATTAGAGAGGTGTTCCTTGTTCCACTGAGTTAGGCTTGCTATTGTGGCTCCAGAACCAATAATCTGAGTCCTGCTGTCCCGTTGTGATCTCTGGATGAGGAAGATATTCAGCTAGGTCTGAGGTGGATATATTTCTCTGATGTTCTCCTCTTCTGAGACGAGCCACAGTTCACTCGAACAGGGAGGTATTTTAACTGCAGATAGACACTGATGCACACACGCACGCATGCACAGACACAAGCACTTGCACACACACACATGGGTAAAATGTGGGTCGTCTTGGCAACACTAATGAGTAAAGTATACAGAGGATCATACCCATGGAACCCCCAAACCTACTTTTGCTGTGACCACGACCGGTTTAGATGTGAATACAGAAAGAGTAGAGACACACAGAAAACACACTCTAATTGGCAGACTCTTGACTGATTGAAACAGCTGATAGTGAAGGAATACTGAGGAGTCTGCCAATCCCAAAATGAGTCACTGACATATCAAGATAAAAACTGTTGATGCACAACCAATTTTTGCACCTTGGTGTATTCCAATATTCTCCCTCGCTTATGTCGCTTATGACTACACACTTATTCTGTCTGTTGTTCTTAAGTGTTTTGTAACAATTCTCAATGTTCTGCCTGTGTTCTGTCTATTGCTCTCTCAGTATAGGTTTTGGGGTTTGTTGTGAGTAATGTTCTATGTCTGCTGTGTGCTTTGTCAGTCAGATATGTTAACTATTCTGTCCAGTGATCCGGGTAAACAGCATCAATGTAACAGTATAGCTTCCGTCCCTCTCCTCGCCCCTACCTGGGCTCAAACCAGGGACTCTCTGCACACATCGACAACTGACACCCACGAAGCATCGTTACCCATCGCCCCACAAAAGCCGCGGCCTGCAAGGGAAACAACTACTTCAGGTCTCAGAGCGAGGGACGTCACCGATTGAAACGCTATCAGCGCGCACCTCGCTAACTAGCTAGCCATTTCACTCCGGTTACACATGTCTGTGGACATTGGGAGCTGAAGTGGAAATCGCCCACTAGGGGCAACAATGAGCATCTGCCTATGATTCAAAAGGTTGCCAGATTGAATACAGCTATTTGAGATTTTAGTCTTTAGCCTATCCCAAACCTTAAATCTTACCTTAACCATTCTGAGTTAATGCCTAAACTGAACCTTAAACACTTGTGTCATGTTTAAGAAACATGGATGAATGTATAATTGTGACATGAGACTGTGAGAGCTAGTTGCATAAACACACTCACACAACAGGCTACCAGCTAGCGGACAGACCTCAGTTTCATAGGAGCACGTGTAAACCACACACACACACACACACACACACACACACACACACACACACACACAACTTGTGCACAACAACCATAGGCTATTTGTGCATTCCACATTTACAATCAAGATCTCAATCCTATTCTCATTGTGTGTCCAACTCACCCCTTCTCTTTCTTATAGTAAATTGGGCATCTGGGTCTGTTAGTATTTAAAGGTGAGTAGGACGTCTTGAGGATAATAGTCTGGCGTAGTATCAGGTATCAGTATCAGTATCATCGCATAATTGGGAGGAGAGGAACGTCTGTCCTTGCCCGTTTTTTCCCGAAAGGTTGGTCTAGGCTACAGAACCGACGATGCAGCCAACTGGCAGAGAATGTCGGCAGCAGCCTGTCCCCACGGTGCCCGACAGCTCAGAGATTCCCAACGATAGAAAAACGACCACAGCCACTCAAATATTTCGATTTCATTCATTCATATTGACAAAATGTGGCACACATAGCCCGAAATAATAAACTCATTATATAAAAGGCATATGAATATGGTATATTTAAGCGCGCGTGTATGGCTAAATCACCCATTAATAATTAATTGCCTGTCGGATTTTCTCCTCTGTTCATACAGTTTTTATGAATCTCAAACTCGCCTTTCATCATTCCCAATGTACCTGCGCTCCTGTGTCCTGTCCTGAGATATTACGTCCTCTGCGTCAGATTATGAGTCGGGCATGCATGTCGCCACGGGTACGGATGCGTATCCACAGCCCTCTGTCTCACGATTCCACCTCTGGTGAGCAGCAAGCTATAGGCTAAAATGCATAACAAGTCTTCTGTTGATTTTGACTTGGATTCCAAACGCCAGTTCTCTCTACGACAAATCAAACCAGCAGGAGCAAGCGCGCTAATTCACGCACCCTTCAGATTGCTCAATCTCTCGCTGCCTCTCTCTTTCTCCCTCCCCCTCCGGTTTACATGCATATCAACATGATTGCCTCCAACCGCCCGGCGCAATTACTATTACACAATAGCACAGCTCAAGCACAGAGACCAGGGCCCACACCAATAAATGTGCCTACAATTGCATTCCCAACCTTCCTTGTGAGAAAAACTGACATCACATTCTCCACTCATATACATGTAATCTAGTCAGAGCTTTGCTTTCACCTTTTAACTGTGTTTTCTTCTTCTCTGTCTCTCTCTTGACAGAAGTAATAATAAACTCATACAGGTCTTTCTTTTGCTGTGGTTCAACCTTTTTTAAGTTTATTCATTATGATAATTCCGTTAATACATACCTGTTACAACTTCCACCGAAGTCGGTCCCTCTCCTTGTTCGGTCGGCGTTACATGTTTTCTAGACATCGCCACTCCACCTTTCATTTTCCATTTGTTTTTTCTTGTTTTCCTGCACACCTGGTTTACGTCTCCCCATAATTACTATGTGTATTTAGCCCTCTGTTCCCTCCATGTCTGTGTGGGGTATTGTTTATTGTCGAGGTTGGCATGCTTCCGGCTGGTTAGCACCAGGTTTGATGTATACCTGTGTTTTGTGGCATACGGTACTTTGTTTGTGGTACTGTGTGCTGCCTTACTTGTTTTGGGCATTTGGTTTTGGTGACGCTGTTGCGTTCTGGTCTTACTATTTGCCTCAGTAAAGTGCTTCGTGTTCACTCATCTCTGGTCTCGTGCGCCTGACTTCCATGCACCAGCTACACCCACCATTGACAATATTTGATGTTATCAGCATACTGGAAGACATTGCAGTGTGATGATCGCATAAGTGGATCTATAATATTGACCGACAAAGGTGTGAGAAAATAGTTCTGAAGCCAACATATAGCTTTTCAGATGCTTCCTGTCAGTTAAAAGACCTGTTGCAGTAAATTAAATAGTTGCTGTCATTCCCAATAGTCAGGAAGCCATGAAAAATCATGTGAAAGCCAGTGTGACACCTGGACTGTTACAGCTACAAGAAGAAAGGTGTGTTTGTAAATAGAAAGAAACCAAAACTGAGCTAATGTCTGACTTCCAACTGAGTCAGGTTGAGAATGGTGCATGACAAGAGAGACAAAGGGATTGGAACAGACTGTGTTCTCATGCTGAAACTCTACCCTCCTCCTCTCCTCTATCTGTCCCAACCTATGCCTCTGGAGGAGAGCGAGGCAGCCAAGGCTGCTGGTGTTTCCCTGTGCAAAGCCCTGCACCCTGGCTCCATGCCACCCCTTCATCTCCTCCCTCTCTCTGTCACTCCTTCACTCACCCAAGGATGTCCAAATCATTCAGAGAGAGGCTAGGGAGTTGTTCAAATTCAGGGTTAACGTTAAACATCAACCAATTAAAATCGTCAACGTGCTGTCACGTGATAGAACGCTGGTCCCATAAGATAACCTAGCACACATTAGCCCTATCCTGACCTCACCGGGTAGCAGTGAATATTTCCTGCAAACCAATGGCATTTCTTAAAATAAGTCAACTCGGTCACGAGAGGCATACATGTAAAACTCAAAATTCAAGATGTACATGTATCCCTCTGGTGGCAGAATTGACCTATTTTAAGGAATGCACATGATTTGTGGAGAGAAAGTTCAAGATCTTTGATAGGCTGACAAGGAATTTGTTGCAAGAAATACTCACTGCCACCTGGTGAGGTTAACATAGGGCTAACGTGTGCCAGGTTGTCTGATGGGATCAGCAACCATGTAGCATTCTATCACGTGACATTACATTAATTGGCTGATCCTTAAACTTAACTTTAAACTTGTTCTAATGTTTGCAAGTATGGCCCCCTTTATTTCACCTGTGCATGGCCACTGTGTCAACAATATTATATTCGGTGGAAAGGGTGCAGGGGAGTTTTTTTTTACAGTGATAACAGTAGAACCACACCCTTCCTCTACTCCTCAAGGCTGAACTATCTGTCCTGCTGCACCACAGACACTAGGCCTGAATCTACTGTCAACAATACCAGACAGTGTCTCACTGCCACATAGACTGGAAACAAACAACAACCCATACACACTACTGGAGGGTTTGGAGAGAAGTCACAGATAATGAGCACAATACCTCTCTCTCTTGCTCGAGCTTAGACCTAGGACCTAAAATAACCCTAGGCTTTCCCTAAGACCATTACATTAGTACAGAGATGCTTGAGGTGATGGGGCCACAGTGTCTCCTGACCCCTCCTGTCTCAGCCTCCAGTATTTATGCTGCAGTAGTTTATGTGTCGGGGGGCTAGGGTCAGTTTGTTTTATCTGGAGTACTTCTCCTGTCCTATTCGGTGTCCTGTGTGAATTTAAGTGTGCTCTCTCTAATTCTCTCTCTCGCTTTCTTTCTCTCTCTCGGAGGACCTGAGCCCTAGGACCATGCCTCAGGACTACCTGACATGATGACTCCTTGCTGTCCCCAGTCCACCTGGCCATGCTGCTGCTCCAGTTTCAACTGTTCTGCCTTATTATTATTGGACCATGCTGGTCACTTATGAACATTTGAACATCTTGGCCATGTTCTGTTATAATCTCCACCCGGCACAGCCAGAAGAGGACTGGCCACCCCACATAGCCTGGTTCCTCTCTAGGTTTCTTCCTAGGTTTTGGCCTTTCTAGGGAGTTTTTCCTAGCCACCGTGCTTCTACACCTGCATTGCTTGCTGTTTGGGGTTTTAGGCTGGGTTTCTGTACAGCACTTTGAGATATCAGCTGATGTACGAAAGGCTATATAAATACATTTGATTTGATGAGAGAGGGGTGGGGTAGGAACACTTCCAGAGCGTAATCAAATCAGTGTGCATATTTTACAACTAACATGCAAATGCACCGTGAGACAGGAAACAAATCAACTCAGACAGATCCTCTGTCAAGTAGAGCAGGTAGAAAAGAGCTCTCATCTCATCTCACACACACACTTTTCAGTTTGTCAATGTTTAATATAAAAACGTAAACCATGTACAGTATGTGTTTTCATGCGTGATTTACTATGAATAAACCCTAAAGCATGCAATCCATGTGTTCACACAATGGGTGTGACCGCGCAGCACATACACGATACGCTATAGGAATGACCACAGGAATGTGTATGAGTGTGAATGGGAGAGTGTGTTGCCGTGTGTTTAGGGTATGATTGGGGCATTACCAAGCTATGTTCACTGGGTACCGAGATTATAGTAATATGGTCCTCTCACTGGGGGGCATGATTCAGCTAACAGCCCAAGATCACACAAAAGCCCCCCCCCCCCCCATGAGTTACCAGTCCAGCATGGGTGTCCATCTGTCTGCCTACACAGAGGGAAATAGATACAGTACCAGTCAAAAGTGTGGACACACCTACTCATTCAAGGGGTTTTCTTTATTTGTACTATTTTCTACATTGTAGAATAATAGTGAAGACACCAACACTATGCAATAACACATATGGAATCATGTAGTAACGAAAAAAGTGTTATATATTTTATATTAGAGATTCTTCAAAGTAGCCTTTACAGCTTTGCACACTCTCTTACCAAATAGGGCTGTCTTCTGTATTCTGTATACCCCTACCTTGTCCCAACACAACTGATTTGACTGGTACTGTGTCCGACTGGTACTGTGTCTGAGAGAGAGACGGGGACAGAGAGAAACGAAAAGATAGATAGACGAAGAGAAAGAGAAGTCCATAGTGAAAGATATGCCATATTATACACAGGGAGAGATAGAGATAAATCTTGTTGGGGATAGGGGGCAGTATTTTCACTTTGGATGAATTGCGTGCCCATAGTGAACTGCATCCTACGCTGTCCTAGATTGCTAATATATGCATATTATTATTACTATTGGATAGAAAACACTCTGAAGTTTCTAAAACTGTTTGAATTATGTCTGTGAGTATAACAGAACTCACAGGGCAGGCAATCTTCCAAACAGGAAGTGAAATTCTGAATGCGGGTCTAATTTTAAGTCATCGCCTCTTCACTTCCAAATAAGATATGGATCTGTGAGCACTTCCTACGCCTTCCACTAGATGTCCTCATTCAGTAGAACGTGGAATGGAGCCTCTGGTGAGAGCTTTGACGGAATGGGAGGGGAATGAGTCACTGTCCTGGCAGAATGCAATATCCCTGTTGCGCGTTCGTCTCTTGATATCACCATCGTTCCATTTGGCTGCAGATGAAAACGTATGCTCCGGTTGGAACGTTATTGGATATATATGAAAATAACATCCTGAAGATTGATTCTCTACTTAGTTTGAACAGTTTATTCGACCTGGAATATATATTTTTGAAGTTTTCGTCCGAGTTCTCCTGGACCAGCATCAGCTTTTGGGCACGTGAGCTGAAAGTGCTAGCAAATGCAGCTAATTGGACACTAGTATTGGACATTATGGAACAAAACAACAATTTATTGTGGAACTAGGACTCCTTGCACTACATTCTGATGAAAGATCATCAAAGGTAAGGGAATATTTATCATGTAATTACGTATTTCTGTTGACTCCAACATGGCGGAGAAATATATTTACGTCTGAGCACCGTCTCAGATTATTGCATGGTAGGCTTTTTTCGTAACGTTTAAAAAAAATCTGACACAGCGGTTGCATTAAGAACCAGTGTGTATCTTTAATTATACAGTGGGGCAAAAAAAATGTAGTCAGCCACCATTTGTGCAAGTTCTCCCACTTAAAAAGATGAGAGAGGCCTGTAATTTTCATCATAGGTACACTTCAACTATGACAGACAAAATGAGAAAAAAAATCCAGAAAATCACATTGTAGGATTTTTAATGAATTTATTTGCAAATTATGGTGGAAAATAAGTATTTGTTCACCTACAAACAAGCAAGGTTTCTGGCTCTCACAGACCTGTAACTTCTTCTTTAAGAGGCTCCTCTGTCCTCCACTCGTTACCTGTATTAATGGTACCTGTTTGAACTTGTTATCAGTATAAAAGACACCCGTCCACAACCTCAAACAGTCACACTCCAAACTCCATTATGGCCAAGACCAAAGAGCTGTCAAAGGACACCAGAAACAAAATTGTAGACCTGCACCAGGCTGGGAAGACTGAATCTGCAATAGGTAAGCAGCTTGGTTTGAAGAAATCAACTGTGGGAGCAATTATTAGGAAATGGAAGACATACAAGACCACTGATAATCTCCCTCGATCTGGGGCTCCACACAAGATCTCACCCCGTGGGGTCAAAATGATCACAAGAACGGTGAGCAAAAATCCCAGAACCACACGGGGGGACCTAGTGAATGACCTGCAGAGAGCTGCGACCAAAGTAACAAAGCCTACCATCAGTAACACACTACGCCGCCAGGGACTCAAATCCTGCAGTGCCAGACGTGTCCCCCTGCTTAAGCCAGTACATGTCCAGGACCGGCTGAAGTTTGCTAGAGAGTATTTGAATGATCCAGAAAAAGATTGGGAGAATGTCATATGGTCAGATGAAACCAAAATATAACTTTTTGGTAAAAACTCAACTTGTCGTGTTTCAAATCAAATCAAATCCAATTTTATTTGTCACATACACATGGTTAGCAGATGTTAAGCCTACCCCCTACTTTTTCGAACATTCTGTTAAAAATCGCGCAACATTTCAGCGTCCTGCTACTCATGCCAGGAATATAGTATATGCATATGATTAGTATGTGTGGATAGAAAACACTCGGACGTTTCTAAAACCGGTTAAATCACGGCTGTGACTATAACAGAACGTGTGTTTCATCGAAAAGCGGAAGAAAAACTCATCACCGAAATCTGGAAAAAATATCAATCCGCCACTTTGCATGTATTGTCTATGGGAAAGCAAATTACATGGGGCTGAGATTGCAAGTCCTACAGCTTCCACACGATGTCACCAGTCTTGTCAATTGCCTGGGCTTTGTTTCTTGGTCAAACGAGTAAGAGAGCCCATTCCTTCCGGTCTCCGACAGGATGTTTTGGCAGAGAAATTTCCGACCATGATTTGAAGATGTGGAGCTATTGAATACACATCGCCCCGTGATCAATTTGATAGATTATTAACGTTTACTAATACCTAAAGTTGGATTACAAAAGTATTTCGAAGTGTTTTGTGAAAGTTTATCGTCAACTTTTTTAATTTAAAAAAATGACGTTGCGTTTTAAAACGGTGTTTTTTCCTGGATCACACACTTTTCATAGATCGATATTTAGGGTATATATGGACCGATTTAATCGAAAAAAAGACCCAATAGTGATGTTTATGGGACATCTAGGAGTGCCAACAAAGAAGATTGTCAAAGGTAATGAATGTTTTATATTTTATTTCTGCGTTTTGTGTAGCGCCGGCTATGCTAATTATTTTGTTTACGTCCCCTTCAGGTATTTCGGGGTGTTGCATGCTATCAGATAATAGCTTCTCATGCTTTCGCCGAAAAGCATTTTAAAAATCTGAGTTGTTGGCTGGATTCACAACGAGTGTAGCTTTAATTCAGTACCCTGCATGTGTGTTTTAATGAACGTTTGAGTTTTAACGAGTGCTATTAGCATTTAGCGTAGGGCATTTGCATTTCCAGATGGCTAGATGGGACGCATGCGTGTCGGGTGGGCTTAAGAGGTTAATGTGAGTGTAGCGAAATGCTTGTGCTTCTAGTTCCGACAATGCAGTAATAACCAACAAGTAATCTAACTAACAATTCCAAAACTACTGTCTTATACACAGTGTAAGGGGATAAAGAATATGTACATAAAGATATATGAATGAGTGATGGTACAGAGCAGCATAGGCAAGATACAGTAGATGGTATCGAGTACAGTATATACATATGAGATGAGTATGTAAACAAAGTGGCATAGTTAAAGTGGCTAGTGATATATGTATTACATAAGGATGCAGTCGATGATATAGAGTACAGTATATACGTATGCATATGAGATGAATAATGTAGGGTATGTAACATTATATTAGGTAGCATTGTTTAAAGTGGCTTAGGTAGCATTGTTTAAAGTGTTTGGAGGACAAAGAACGCTGAGTTGCATCCAAAGAACACCATACCTACAGTGAAGCATGGGGGTGGAAACACCATGCTTTGGGGCTGTTTTTCTGCAAAGGGACCAGGACATTTACATTTAACATTTAAGTCATTTAGCAGACGCTCTTATCCAGAGCGACTTACAAATTGGTGCATTCACCTTATGACATCCAGTGGAGCAGCCACTTTACAATAGTGCATCTAAATCTTTTAAGGGGGGTGAGAAGGATTACTTTATCCTATCCTAGGTATTCCTTAAAGAGGTGGGGTTTCAGGTGTCTCCGGAAGGTGGTGATTGACTCCGCTGTCCTGGCGTCGTGAGGGAGTTTGTTCCACCATTGGGGGGCCAGAGCAGCGAACAGTTTTGACTGGGCTGAGCGGGAACTGTACTTCCTCAGTGGTAGGGAGGCGAGCAGGCCAGAGGTGGATGAACGCAGTGCCCTTGTTTGGGTGTAGGGCCTGATCAGAGCCTGGAGGTACTGAGGTGCCGTTCCCCTCACAGCTCCGTAGGCAAGCACCATGGTCTTGTAGCGGATGCGAGCTTCAACTGGAAGCCAGTGGAGAGAGCGGAGGAGCGGGGTGACGTGAGAGAACTTGGGAAGGTTGAACACCAGACGGGCTGCGGCGTTCTGGATGAGTTGTAGGGTTTAATGGCACAGACAGGGAGCCCAGCCAACAGCGAGTTGCAGTAATCCAGACGGGAGATGACAAGTGCCTGGATTAGGACCTGCGCCGCTTCCTGTGTGAGGCAGGGTCGTACTCTGTGGATGTTGTAGAGCATGAACCTACAGGAACGGGCCACCGCCTTGATGTTAGTTGAGAACGACAGGGTGTTGTCCAGGATCACGCCAAGGTTCTTAGCGCTCTGGGAGGAGGACACAGTGGAGTTGTCAACCGTGATGGCGAGATCATGGAACGGGCAGTCCTTCCCGGGAGGAAGAGCAGCTCCGTCTTGCCGAGGTTCAGCTTGAGGTGGTGATCCGTCATCCACACTGATATGTCTGCCAGACATGCAGAGATGCGATTCGCCACCTGGTCATCAGAAGGGGAAAGGAGAAGATTAATTGTGTGTCGTCTGCATAGCAATGATAGGAGAGACCATGTGAGGTTATGACAGAGCCAAGTGACTTGGTGTATAGCGAGAATAGGAGAGGGCCTAGAACAGAGCCCTGGGGACACCAGTGGTGAGAGCACGTGGTGAGGAGACGGATTCTCGCCACGCCACCTGGTAGGAGCGACCTGTCAGGTAGGACGCAATCCAAGCGTGGGCCGCGCCGGAGATGCCCAACTCGGAGAGGGTGGAGAGGAGGATCTGATGGTTCACAGTATCGAAGGCAGCCGATAGGTCTAGAAGGATGAGAGCAGAGGAGAGAGAGTTAGCTTTAGCAGTGCGGAGCGCCTCCGTGATACAGAGAAGAGCAGTCTCAGTTGAATGACTAGTCTTGAAACCTGACTGATTTGGATCAAGAAGGTCATTCTGAGAGAGATAGCGGGAGAGTTGGCCAAGGACGGCACGTTCAAGGGTTTTGGAGAGAAAAGAAAGAAGGGATACTGGTCTGTAGTTGTTGACATCGGAGGGATCGAGTGTAGGTTTTTTCAGAAGGGGTGCAACTCTCGCTCTCTTGAAGACGGAAGGGACGTAGCCAGCGGTCAGGGATGAGTTGATGAGCGAGGTGAGGTAAGGGAGAAGGTCTCCGGAAATGGTCTGGAGAAGAGAGGAGGGGATAGGGTCAAGCGGGCAGGTTGTTGGGCGGCCGGCCGTCACAAGACGCGAGATTTCATCTGGAGAGAGAGTGGAGAAAGAGGTCAGAGCACAGGGTAGGGCAGTGTGAGCAGAACCAGCGGTGTCGTTTGACTTAGCAAACGAGGATCGGATGTCGTCGACCTTCTTTTCAAAATGGTTGACGAAGTCATCTGCAGAGAAGGAGGAGGGGGGGGAGGGGGAGGGGGATTCAGGAGGGAGGAGAAGGTGGCAAAGAGCTTCCTAGGGTTAGAGGCAGATGCTTGGAATTTAGAGTGGTAGAAAGTGGCTTTAGCAGCAGCGACAGAAGAGGAAAATGTAGAGAGGAGGGAGTGAAAGGATGCCAGGTCCGCAGGGAGGCGAGTTTTCCTCCATTTCCGCTCGGCTGCCCGGAGCCCTGTTCTGGACGACTGATCTGTGTAAAGGAAAGAATGAATGGGGCCATGTATCGTGAGATTTTGAGTGAAAACCTCCTTCCATCAGCAAGGGCATTGAAGATGAAACGTGGCTGGGTCTTTCAGCATGACAATGATCCCTAACTCACCGCCCGGGTAACGAAGGAGTGGCTTCGTAAGAAGCATTTCAACGTCCTGGAGTGGCCTAGCCAGCCTCCAGATCTCAACCCCATAGAAAATCTTTGGAGGGAGTTGAAAGTCCGTGTTGCCCAGCAACAGCCCCAAAACATCACTGCTCTAGAGGAGATCTGCATGGAGGAATGGGCAAAAAAACCAGCAACAGTGTATGAAAACCTTGTGAAGACTTACAGAAAACGTTTGACCTCTGTCATTGCCAACAAAGGGTATATAACAAAGTATTGAGATAAACTTTTGTAGGTGACCAAATACTTATTTTCCACCATCATTTGCAAATAAATTCATTAAAAATCCTACAATGTGATTTTCTGGATTTTTTTTTCCTAATTTTGTCTGTCATAGTTGAAGTGTACCTATGATGAAAATTACAGGCCTCTCTCGTCTTTTTAAGTGGGAGAACTTGCACAATTGGTGGGTGACTAAATACGTTTTTGCCCACTGTATGTAGAACATGTATCTTTCGTCAAAGTTTCTGATGAGTATTTCTGTTATCTGGCGTAGCTCTCTGTAATTACTCTGGATATTTTGGAGGCATTTGTGAACATGACGTCAATGTAAATCGAGATTTGTGGATATAAATATGCATATTATCGAACAAGACATAAATGTATTGTGTAACATGTCATATGAGTGTCATCTGATGAAGATTATCAAAGGTTAGTGAATCATTTTATCTCTAATTCTGCTTTTGTGACTCCTATCTTTGGCTGGGAAAAATGGCTGTGTTTTTTATTTATTTGGTGGTGGTCTAACATAAATATATGTTGTGTTTTCACTGTAAAAAAATTAAAAAATCGGACATGATGTGTAGATTAACAAGATGTTTATCTTTCATTTGCTGTATTGAACTTGTTAATGTGTGAAAGTTAAATATTTCTAAAGAATATTTTTGAATTCCCCGCGCCACCTCTTCAGCTGAATGGGGGGTGAGTTCCCCTAGGGGAACGCCTAGCCATAACAGATACACAGTTAGAAAGGGGTACAGTACATTTTTCAGGAGGTCCAGACACAAACATGGTTAGCTTTCCGGCACACTTGGAACCATATGTGTTAAATTAACAACTTCTTTGTGAAATGTCCTTGAGCTGAGAGAGGGAGTTGGTTGGTCTGAAAACACAGAGACATGCACAGTCACACACAAAATCACAGCCAAATGTTACTGAACATACCGGTAGTCAGACACACACAGTCAGGCAGTAGATCACACACCTTCCTGGTACAAGAATGAGCTAGATGCATATAATTTGGTCATTAGGACTTGTAGACTGGAACTCAATGGACAAACACTGTCCTGCTAGGAAGCCACACAAATATACCTCGAAATTGAATCTTTATTTAACTAGGCAAGTCCGTTAAGAACAAATTCTTATTTACAATGACGGCCTACACCGGCCAAACCCGGACGACTTTGGGCCAATTGTGCGTCGCCCTATGTGACTCCCAATCACAGCCGGTTGTGATACAGCCTGGATTCAAACCAGGGTGTCTGTAGTGACGCCTCTAGCACTGAGATGCAGTGCTTCAGACCTCTGCTCCACTTGGATCTTTCCTCCAAAACCAGGCATGGGGCTCCATCTCAAATAAATAACACTGCGGCAGCAGGATACAAGAAATCAGATTAAGACCCATATTAATTTCATTAATGTGATAAACCCTTCATTATTATGCCTAGCACAGGCTTCTCAGCTAATGTATGGCTACAGATGAGTCAGTGGGGAGATTAGTACCAAAATACCTCCACAGGATGCAGCCTCTTTCTGGTTGTCTAGACACTCAGGGATAATTCTTCACTCTGGGCTCTAAAGACAGAGCTCCATATGGAGGCTGCTCTCCCTCTCCCTCAGCCCCCCCCCTAGGCTCTCTCCCTCCACCAGTATTGAGTTTCATCAGATCTGGAGGGAAAAGAGGATGGAACCCCATTACAGTCTCTGTGTCTGTACAGTATGATACTTACTATACAGTGCCTTCAGAAAGCATTCACACCCCTTGACTTTTTCCATATTTTTGTTGGGTTACATCCTGAATTTAAAAGGGATTACATTTATATTTGATTTGTCACTGGCCTACACACAATACCCCATAATGTCAAAGTGGAATAATTATGTTTAAATATATATATATATATTTCTTTTACTAATTAATAAAAAATGAAAAGCTGAAATGTCTTGTAATGGACTCACTTTGTGTGGATAAGTGTTTAACATGATTTTTGAATGACTACCTCATCTCCGTACCCAACACATACAATTATCTGTAAGGTCCCTCAGTTGAGCAGTGAATTTCAAACACAGACTCAACCACAAAGACCAGGGAGGTTTCCAATGCCTCACAAAGAAGTGCACCTATTGGTAGATGGGTAAAAAAAAGCAGACATTCAATATCCATCCCTTTGAGTTTGATGTAGTTATTGATTACACTTTGGATGGTGTATCAATACACCCAGTCACTACAAAGATACAGTTGTCCATCCTAACTCAGTTGCCGAAGAGGAAGGAAACTGCTCAGCTATTTCACCATGAGGCCAATGGTGACTTTAAAGCAATTTATTGACTGAGCGGTATGATGGCTGCGTGGTCCCATGGTGTTTATACTTGCGTACTATTGTTTGTACAGATGATCATGGTACTGTCAGGCGTTTGGAAATTTCTCCAAAGGATGAACCAGACTTGTGGTGGTCTCTAATTTTTTTGGGGGGGCTGATTTCTTTTGATTTTCCAATGATGTCAAGCAAAGAGGCACTGAGTTTGAAGGTAGGCCTTGAAATACATCCACAGGTACACCTCCAATTAACTCAAATTATGTCAATTAGCCTATCAGAAGCTTCTAAAGCCATGACAACATTTTCTGGAATTTTCCAAGCTGTTTAAAGGCACAGTCAACTTAGTGTATGTTAGCTTATGACCCACTGGAAATGTGATACAGTGAATTACAAGTTAAATAATCTGTCTTTAACTTCTTATGGCTGGGGGCAGTATTTGAGTAGCTTGGATGAATAAGGTGCCCAAAGTAAACTACCTGCTACTCAGGCCCAGAAGCTAAGATATGCATATTATTAGTCGGGTTGTATAGAAAACACTCTGAAGTTTCTAAAACTGTTTGAATGATGTCTGTGAGTATAACAGAACTCTGAGACAAATTCAACCAGGAAGTGGGAAATCTGAGGTTTGTAGGTTTTCCTATCCAATATACAGTGTCTATGGAGTCATATTGCACTTCCCAAGGCTTCCACTAGATGACAACAGTCTTTAGAACCTTGGTTGATGCTTCTACTGTGAAGGATGAGGGAATAAGAGCTGATTGAGCCAGGGGTCTGGCAGTGTGCAGCGAGCTCACTCAGGCGCACCCCCGTGAGAGTTAGCTGGGTTCCATTGCATTTCTACACACATGCAATGGCCACGCTGCTTGGTCCGTTTGTGGTGGGATCTTCTGTTACGTCCGTTGAAAGAATGAGACCAAGGCACAGCGTGGTAAGCCTACATCTTTCTTTATTTAGATGAACACCAAAAAAACAACAAAGGATAAACGATCGTAAAGTTCTGCAGGGCTAAACAGCTACTGTGCAAAACCAAGATCCTACAAACTAGGGTGGAAAACAGGCTGCCTAAGTATGATTCCCAATCAGAGACAACGATAGACAGCTGCCTCTGATTGGGAACCATACCCGGCCAACAAAGAAATAGACAACTAGAATGCCCACCCAAATCACACCCTGACCTAACCAAATAGAGAAATAAAAAGGCTCTCTAAGGTCAGGGCTTGACAGTGGAGTGGTTGAAAAACAAGTTTTAATGACTCCAACCTAAGTGTATGTAAACTTCCGACTTATATAATAGGCGGTGTCAGAGGAACGCCCATTAAATTGTCAGAAACTCCAGTCACCCAAGTCATAGACTGTTCTCTTTGCTACCGCACAGCAAGCGGTACCAGAGCGCCAAAAGGCTCCATAACAGCTTCGACCCCCACAAGACTGCTGAACAATTAATAAAATGGCCACTGGACTACTTACATTGATCCCCCCCCCTCCCTCCATTTGTTTTATACACTGCTGCTACTCGCTGTTTATTATCTATACAAAGTCACTTCACCCCTACCTACATCTACAAATTACCCCGACTAACCTGTACCCCTGCACACTGACTCGGTCCCGGTACCCCTGTATACAGCCTCTTTATTGTTATGTTATTGTGTTACTTTTTTAAAAAACTTTAGTTTATTTGGTAAATCTTTTCTTAACTCTTCTTGAACTGCACTGTTGATTTAGGGCTTGTAAGTAAGCACAACAAGGTCTACACTTGTATTTGGTGCATGTGACAAATAAAGTTTGATTTGAACAAAATGTGGAATAAGTCAAGGGGTATGAATACTTTCTCAAGGCACTGTGTACGAATATCAGTGTCTATTAACCAAGAATGATAAACAGTTCAGCTTTTATTGTTAAGATAATAGCCGTCAGTTGTATTGTATTATTAGACAGAGGGGAAAGGAACAGTAGAAGACAGACAGACCATGTTTAGTGTAATGTGTGAGAGAGAGGGGGAGACACAGAGAGCCCATGTGTGTCTAAGAGGGAAAATTGTTCAATTCAAAACAGAGAGGCATTGAGGTACATGTTGTTCCAATGGCTTTCACACTGTCTTTCCATTTAAGAACACAAAAGCCCAGGATTTAGACATAACAATCAGAGCCACATGGAGACACACTCTTATGCAGAGACAACACACACGCTCTCTCACTCCCACATGAACATACAGTGGTATGCAAAAGTATTCACCACTCTTGGCATTTTTCCTATTTTGTTGCCTTACAGACTGGAATTAAAATGGATTTTGGGGGGGGGGTTGTATAATTTGATTTACACAACATACCTACCACTTTGAAGATGCAAAAAAATGTACATTGTGAAACAAACAATAAATTAAAAAATAAAAAAATGAAAATTTGAGTGTACATAACTATTCACCCCTCTAAGTCAATACTTTGTAGAGCCACCTTTTGCAGCAATTACAGCTGCAAGTCTCTTGGGGTAAGTCTCTATAAGCTTGGAACATCTTGCCACTGGGATTTTTGTCAATTCTTCAAGGCAAAATTGCTTTAGCTCCTTCAAGTTGGATGGGTTCCGCTGGTGTACAGCAATCTTTAAGTCATACCACAGATTCTCAATTGGATTGAGGTCTGGACTTTGACTAGGCCATTCCAAGACATTTAAATGTTTCCCCTTAAACCACTCGAGTGTTGCTTTAGCAGTATGCTTAGGGTCATTGTCCTACTGGAAGGTGAACCTCCGTCCAAGTCTCAAATCTCTGGAAGACTGAAACAGGTTTCCCTCAAGAATTTCCGTGTATTTAGCTCAATCCATCATTCCTTCAATTCTGTCCAGTTTTCCAGTCCCTACAGATAAAAAACATCCCCACAGCATGATGCTGCCACCAGCATGCTTCACTGTGGGGATGATGTTCTCAGGGTGATGTGAGGTGTTGGGTTTGTGCCAGACAGCATTTTCCTTGACCAAAAAGCTACATTTTTTAAGTCTAATTTGACCAGAGTACCTTCTTCCATATGGTTAGGGGGGTCTCCCACATGCCTTTTGGCGAACACCAAATGCGTTTGCTTATTTTTTTCTTTAAGCAATGGCTTTTTTTCTGGCCACTCTTCCGTAAAGCCCAGCTCTGTGGAATGCTCGGCTTGAAGTGATCCTATGGACAGATACTACAATCTCTGCTGTGGAGCTTTGTAGCTCCTTCAGGGTTTTCTTTGGTCTCTTTGTTGCCTCTCTGATCAATGACCTCCATTTCACTTCACCATTTTGGACTATTTTGTTGATGTCCATCACATGAAATCCAAATAAAAACCCATTTAAATTTCAGATTGTAATTCAACAAAATAGGAAAAAAGCCAAGAGGGGTGAACACTTTTGCAAGGCACTGTATACCACTCTTTCTCTGCCACATCCCCACACATGACACTCACTTTCTCATACACACAGTCACACATGCTCCAGAGAGAAAAACACACCCCTACTGCTGCAAATCTGTTGGCTGAGGAGAGTAAACAGAATCCCTTCAGGGGAGCAGCATCTTCCAGAGAGGTATCCTTTCATTTTACACACTCCTATACACCAGTGGAGGCTGGTGGGAGGGGCTATAGGACTAGCTTACTGTCGTGGCTAGAATAGAATAAATGGAACGGTATCAAAGTCATCAAGCATACGGAAACCACGGTTGACTCTGTTTTGTTATTCCATTCCAGCCATTACAATGAGCCCATCTTTCTATAGCTCCTACGTATCTCTTACGCAATACACAGGGCAGTAAGGCTTTTTCTTTCCTGGTGAGCATATGTGTTGGCGTGCAGATATTGCCTGTTTAGCCAAATTATGTCAAACTCCCCCCTCCAACTCAATTTTCTCCTCTCCCACTGTTTTTCTTCCTCTTATTTTTGCACTCTACTCTGTGTGCTCTCTCTCTTTCTTTATCTGCCCTAAAGCTGGGCCCTGGCTCCTGTCCAACTCAACTGGACTGAAGATGAAAGCTGACTCACTCACACATTTACACACATGGCTGCACACACACACACAAACTAAACAATCTATGGATGACAACACACACCGAAACCCGTGCAGATGCAAGTAAACACATGAATGCATATGCTTACATACATAAGTAGGGAAAGGGAAAACCTAGTCAGTTGCACAACTGAAGGCATTCAACCAAAATGTGTCTTCCTTAACAATGTCATCGGCATCTGGGGAGCAGTTGTTGTTGGGTGTTAACTGTTAATAATAATAATACACACACACACATATATATATATATATATACTGAACAAACATTTTTAATAGCAACATGCAACAAATTCAATGATTTGTAACTCAATGACGAGTTACAGCTCATATAAGGAAATCAGTCAATTGAAATCAATTCATCAGGCCCTAATCTATGGATTTCACATGACTGGGCAGGGGTGCAGCCATGGGTGGGTCTGGGAAGGCATAGGCCAGTGGAGGCTGCTGAGGGGAGAATGGCTCATAATAATGGCTGGAAAGTAGCAAATGGAATGGCAACAAACACCTGGAAACCAATGTATTTGATACCATTTGAGGCATTGTGTTGTGAGACAAAACTGCACATTTAAGAGTGGCCTTTTATTGACCCCAGCACAAGGTGCACCTGTGTAATGATCATGCTGTTTAATCAGCTTCTTGATATGCCACACCTGTCAGGTGGCTGTATTATCTTGGAAAAGGAGAAATGCTCACAAACAGGGATGTAAACAAATGTGTTCACAACATTTGAACGAAATAAGCTTTTGTGTGTCTTGAAAAATGTCTGTGATATTTTACTTCAGCTTATTTAAGTAACATGGGACCAACACTTCACGTTGCGTTTATATTTTTGTTCAGTATAATATATACGTATTTCACACAACAGTTCAAAAGTTTGGGGTCACTTAGAAATGTCCTTGCTTTTGAAATAAAAGCACATTTTTTTGTCCATTAAAATGACATCAAATTGATCATAAATACAGTGTAGACATTTACAACATTAACTATTGTAGCTGGAAACGGCTGATTCTTTTATGGAATATCTACATAGGCATACAGAGGCCAATTATCAGCAACCTGTGTTCCAAAGGAAAGTTGTTTTAAACTTGGATTAGCTATAATTTTAAAAGGCTAATTGATAATTAGAAAAACCTTTTGCAATTGTGTTAGCACAGCTGAAAACTGTTGTCCTGATTAAAGAAGCAATACAACTGGCCTTCTTTAGACTAGTTGAGTATCTGGAGCATCAGCATCTGTTGGTTCAATTACAGGCTAAAAATGGCCAGAAACAAAGCACTTTCTTCTGAAACTTGTCAGTCGATTCTTGTTCTGAGAAAAGAAGGCTATTCCATGTGTGAAATTGTAGAGAAACTGAAGATCTGGTACAACGCTGTTTACTACTCGCTTCACAGAACAGAACTGGCTCTAACCAGAATAGAAAGAGGAGTGGGAGGCCCTGGTACACAACTGAGCAAGAGGACAAGTACATTAGTGTCTAGTTTGAGAAACAGACGCCTCACAAATCCTCAACTGGCAGCTTCATTAAATAGTACCCGTAAAACACCAGTCTCAAAGTCAACAGTGAAGAGGCGACTCCGGGATGCTGGCCTTCTAGGCAGCGCTGCAAAGAAAAAGCCATATCTCAGACTAGCCAATACAAATACAAAATTAAGAAGGGCAAATAAACGCAGACACTGGACAGAGGAACTCTGCCTATACTACCCACCACTGCGACCTGTATGCTCTTGTTGGCTGGCCCTCGCTACATATTCGTCGCCAAACCCACTGGCTCCAGGTCATCCATAAGTCCTTGCTAGGTAAAGCCCCGTCTTATCTCTGCTCACTGGTCACCATAGCAGCACACACACGTAGCACGCGCTCCAGCAGGTATATTTCAATGGTCACCCCCAAAGAAAATTCCTTCTTTAGATAGATGTGCAAGATGAATGTGCAAGTAGCGATTCTGGGGTGCAAAGGAGAAAAAAAAGAAAAAAAATATGGGGGTGAGGTAGTTGGGTGGGCTAATTACAGATGGGCTATGTACAGGTGCAATGATCTGTAAGCTGCTCTGATAGCTGATGCTTAAACTTAGTGAGGGAGATAGGAGCCTCCAGCTTCAGTGATTTTGGCAATTCGTTCCAGTCCTTGGCCTCATAGAACTGTAAGGAAAAGGCGGCCAAAGTAGGAGTTGGCTTTGGGGGTGACCAGTGAAATATACCTGCTGGAGCGCGTGCTATGGGTGGGAGCTGCTATGGTGACCCGTGAGCTGAGATAAGGCGGGGCTTTACTTAGCAAAGACTTATAGATGACTTGGAGCCAGTGGGTTTGGCCATTAATATGATGCGAGGGCCAGCCAACGAGAGCATACATGTCGCAGTGGTGGGTAGTATATGGGGCTTTGGTGACAAAATGGATGGCACTGTGATAGACTCCAATTTGTTGAGTAGAGTGTTGTAGGCTATTTTGTAAATTACATCGCCGAAGTCAAGGATCGGTAGGATGGTCAGTTTTACAATGTATGTTTGGCAGAATGAGTGAAGAATGCTTTGTTGCGAAATAGGAAGCCAATTCTAGATTTAATTCTGGATTGGAGATGCTGAATGTGAGTCTGGAAAGAGAGTTTACAGCCTAAACAGACACCTAGGTATTGGCAGTTGTCCACATATTCTAAAGTCAGAACCGTCCAGAGTAGTGATGATAGTCGGGCAGGCGGGTGCGGGCAGCGATTGGTTGAAGAGCATGCAGTTAGTTTTACTAGCATTTAAAAGCAGTTGGAGGCCACGGAAGGATGTTGTACTGCATTGAAGCTCGTTTGGAGGTTTGTTAGCACAGTGTCCAAAGAAGGGCCAGATGTATACAGAATGGTGTCGTCTGCGTAGAGGTGGATCAGAGAATCACCAGCAGCAAGAGTGACATCCTTGATGTATACAGAGAAGAGTCGGCCCGAGAATGGAACCCTGTGGCACCCCCATAGAGACTGCCGTGGGACCCTCCGATTTGACACACTGAACTCTATCAGAGAAGTAGTTGGTGAACCAGGCGAGGCAGTCATAAGAGAAACCAAGGCTATTGAGTCTGCCGATAAGAATGCGGTGATTGACAGAGTCAAAAGCCTTGGCCAGGTCGATGAAGACGACTGCACAGTACTGTCTTTTATCGATGGCGGTTATGATATCGTTTAGGACCTTGAGCGTGGCTGAGGTGCACCCATGACCAGCTCGGAAACCAGATTGAATAGTGGAAAAGGTACAGTGGGATTCAAAATGGTCGGTGATCTGTTTGTTAACTTGGCTTTCGAAGATTTTAGAAATGCAGGGCAGGATGGATATAGGTCTGTAACAGTTTTGGTCTAGAGTGTCTTTCCGTTTGATGAGGGGGATGACCGCAGCATCTTTCCAATCTTTGGGGATCTCAGACGATACGAAAGAGAGGTTGAACAGGCTCGTAATAGGCGTTGCAACAATTTCGGCAGATCATTTTTTAGAAAGAGAGGGTCCAGATTGTCTAGCCCAGCTGATTGGTAGGGATCCAGATTTTGCAGCTCTTTTAGAACATCAGCTGTCTGGATTTGGGTGAAGGAAAAGTGTGTGGGGGGTGGGCATGGGCAAGTTTCTGCGGGGGGTGCAGAGCTGTTGGCCAGGGTAGTGGTAGCCAGGTGGAAAGCATGGCCAGCCGTAGAAAAATGCTTATTGAAATGATCATAGATTTATTGGTGATGACAGTGTTTCCTAGCCTCAGAGCAGTGGGCAGCTGGGAGGAGGTGCTCTTATTCTCCATGGACTTTACAGTGTCCCAAAACTTTTGGGAATTAGTGCTACAGGATGCAAATTTCTGTTTGTAAAAGCTAGCCGTAGCTTTCTTAACTGACTGTGTATATTGGTTCCTGACTTCCCTGAAAAGTTGCATATCGCGGGGGCTATTTGATGCTAATGCAGTACGCCACAGGATGTTTTTGTGCTGGTTAAGGGCAGTCACCCAAGGACTATATCTGTTTAGTTCTACATTTTTTGAATGGGGCATGCTTATTTAAGATGGTGAGGAAAGCACTTTTTTTTATTTTATTTTACCTTTATTTTACTAGGCAAGTCAGTTAAGAACAAATTCTTATTTTCAATGACGGCCTAGGAACAGTGGGTTAACTGCCTGTTCAGGGGCAGAACGACAGATTTGTACCTTGTCAGCTCGGGGGTTTGAACTTGCAACCTTTCGGTTACTAGTCCAATGCTCTAACCACTAGGCTACCCTGCATCCTCCAGGCATCCTCTACTGAAGGATATCTTTCCAGGATACCCGGGCCAGGTCGATTAAAGGCCTGCTTGCTGAAGTGTTTTAGGGAGCGTTTGACTGTGGTGGGGGGGTGGTCGTTTGACCGCAGACCCATTACGGATGCAGGAAATGAGGCAGTGATTGCTGAGATCCTGGTTGAAGACAGCAGAGGTGTATTTAGAGAGCAAGTTGGTCAGGATGATATGAGGGTGCCCATGGTTACGGATTTAGGGTATTAGTCACACTCTGCGACTCCTATACCGTCCATACTCTAGTAGAAACCAGTGACAGCACCTAGTGACATACATACACTTATAGCAGGCACTTTATCCTAACTTCCCCTGTAAGTCGCTCTGCGTAAGAGCATCTGCTATATGACTTAAATGTAAAAAAAAGCACTGAGGGCAGATACCTGCAATCCCAGCTATAAACATGGCATTTCAGAGCTGGCCAGACATACTGCTTTTATAGGACAGACGCAGACATACACAATAAACAAATCGAATCAGCAAGAGACTGGGTGTGTTTTGCGTCAGAGGGGCAATGGGCACCATTTTTTGGACATACGAACCCACACATGCACACGTCAACACTGCTAATTGCATTTGCACATAGGCTACCCTGCGAACCATTTACTACTTAAAGGGGCAATCTAAAATTGCTAAACCCATGGATTCTTGATGAATATAAAAGTCATGAATACTGCATCAGAACCAAAATATACGCTTGTTTTAAACAATGTAATTGTAAAGAAACACTTTATAGCCTTAACACATGGTTTAAACTACAAGCCATGTTTTTGTGAATTTGAGTGGTTACATTTTTCCAGCCCTAACCCTCAACTTTATGGTTTGAACTGCAGATTGACCCTTTAATGTAGCCTAAACTTAGCAAAACACTCATTGTGATATTAAGTAGAGTAATATTTAAAAGTAATTGGCCCAGGAAATCATATGATGCTGTGATGAAGAATCTTCCCATATCTTTTCACCATCTAGAAGTCACCTCTGACACTCCACCTTTTCCCTGGTTCTACTACATTGGTAGAATATGAATATAGGGGTGTCCAAAGACTGGAAGCATCCACAACTAGACAATCAAAATGTGTGCATAATCTCACATCACTGACAAAGGAAACGAGTACAAAACCTTTTTATTTCATTGTAAAAAAATAAACTGTTACAAATACAAAGTATTTTTGGTGGTCCATTGATCTAGAAAATAATAGATAGATACTTTCTCAGTGTTTAGTTCCTATGTAAAGAAGAGAAAAAGAGAAGAGTAAAATTACCCACACCTGTAGAGCTTAATTCCCAGACATGAATCACTGTAAAAGGAATCAGTAGCCTTCAGTTCAGAGCCTGAACACAGAAATATATGACAGACAATAAAAGTCTGGTTCGGAGTGAACTCTGTCTCTTTTATGACATCTATCACATTTATATATCCGTCTTACATCATTCTACAAAGTAATCAGGAAAAAAAACACTGACAGTGACCTTGGTTTGCATGCAATCAGGTCATAAACCTAGGGAGACAGGGTCAGATTGTCAGCCTCACAATCCTAGTTGCTCCCGAGAGAGGTATGCAGAGAATAACAGATATTCAGTTTAGCCTCCTGAGCTAACATAAATCATCAACAAATAACCTCTGCTGACCTCATACCACATTCACCTCTTTCTTCACAGACCTTTTTATTACACATTTTCTTGTCCTTCCCCATTCCCGCTACCTTTATCGTGACCTTCTCCTCCTCCTGTTTCAGAGGGTGTTTCTGTCAGCTTCTGGAACTTCTTCAGGTCAGCACAGAACACCTGAGAGTGTGACAGAGTCATGCTCCATTGACATCAATGCATGACTTAGTGTAAGTTCAAGTAACTGGTGTCTCAAGTTAGCCTTTATAGATTAGAGAGAGATAAAGAGTAGAGGTAACAGAAGAGAGAATGGATTCTGACCCCTAGTTTGTGCCACTCACCGAGCATATTGGGCGGCAGGGTAGCCTAGTGGTTAGAGCGTTGGACTAGTTCAAACCCCCGAGCTGACAAGGTACAAATCTGTCGTTCTGCCCCTGAACAGGCAGTTAACCCACTGTTCCTAGGCCGTCATTGAAAATAAGAATTTGTTCTTAACTGACTTGCCTGACTTGCAAGGTTGCAAGTTCAAACCCCCGAGCTGACAAGGTACAAATCTGTCGTTCTGCCCCTGAACAGGCAGTTAACCCACTGTTCCTAGGCCGTCATTGAAAATAAGAATTTGTTCTTAACTGACTTGCCTAGTTAAATAAAGGTAAATAAGGACCCCATGGCTGTCTGAAGAATTCCCCTAACACAGAAATAACATCAATCAGTGATGTTTTGTTCAGAATGACAGTTTGAGGTTGTTAAGCACATACTGTAGGGTGAATCCTCACCAATCTCACAGCAGACTGTCTGTGAGGCTCTTCTGCCCGTTTACAGCCACACAGCTGTGGTCTTGTTCAGTAATCTGCCACACATGTCCACAGGCACAACACAGGCCTTGTCCATCTTGTCCACCTAGAGGTGGAACACAGGTAACGCTTAATATTATGCCTGTGTATAATGCATTCGCAGTGGTGGCCTCCATCACACCTATTCATTCCAAGACTTGCTATAGGCATGGCTCCTTCCCAAAAAATGTATTCATAGTAATCCACTACATACAGTTGGTTCATAGAAAGCCATTCCTCAGCTGCACACTTTGAAGATGCACCCTTAATTGCCCTGAAGGGTTGAGGCATACGTTGGGGCCCACCCTGGGCAGAGTGCGCAGTGAATCCCCAGCCTGCAGGTAGCCACTGGGGTCCACCGTCCACCGCCTCCACATTGCTGTCTGACAACCAGAGAGCACATGTCAGAGCGATAGACACAAAGAGAAGCATAAAGGATTTGAAAGAGCGAGATAGATATCAGACAGACAGCCGGAGTGGTGTTGATGGTAGTTGAGGGGGTACCTGCAAGGGCATGCAGGGACGGGAAGTTGTGGTAGATGGTCTGGTCCAACTGCCCTGGATATGAGAGATCTGGTTGTTGGAGGTGCAGATGAAGGAGAACCGGCACTCCGTGGTGTCCCGGAACAGCAGTCTCACACCTGGGGTGAAGAATACACCTGTGAAAATGTTGGCGATGTGTTAAAAGTGTGGGTCGGTTGCTCCCCACTGTGTACAGATCCCCCAACTTCACCTTCAGCTGGAAATAATCATTCAGCAGCTCTTCTCCTTCATGTCTGGGTCAAAGCTCACAGCCACTAGCGCCTCCTCTTCCTACTTCCACCTCCATCCCTCCCTTGGATCTCTTCCCTGACACCTTTGACCCCTGGAGCAGGGCCCCTTTCCCTCCTCCCATCCCTGTCTCCTGTGGTGTTGGGACTATTGTAGGTGTAGTACCATAGAGTTGCTGAGAGTCCCCACTCGTCACCCCCACAACTTTGGTCTAGATGTAGATGTTTGGGGCTTTTAGAATTCTAATCTGTAACATCTTAAAGTTGCTGTGAGTCCTGGACCTGCACCCCTCTCTGTGTGTGCAATACCTGTTGCTGGTGGTCCCAGATGAGTGACTGCGTGGTGTTGCCGTACCCCTGCACCGCCCACCGGGATGTGAATATTCCCGTTCATGAACTGGGCTGGAAACAGAGCTGGCCACCACCGTCTGGTATTGCACCTCCTCATGACCCCCCGACCACCCCATCAGCGTGGAAACCGCATGTCCCGAGCCAATAGGAACTTGCGTTGGCGTAGTGTGTGCCATTAACACTGTAGTTCCCCCGGCAACCTGCATGGCACTGTGTGCCTCCTGGGGGATGGCAATGTGTGTGTAATGCCACAATGACCACGTGACCCTGGCGGGGAAGAGTAGACAGGGATGGTCCAGGTCTCTCCAGTGGGGCTGGTGATGGTACCTGTAACACTGTACCGGTGGCTGCGATCTACAGTCAACACGTCTGGCCTCAGAGACACGTAGCTCTGCTGCTGTACCTGAACTTGGGGGTGGCTAGTACAGTGGCCAGCTACTGACCAGGCAGGGCATTGGACACTGTGATGGCATGTCCACCTTACACTTCTTGGCTGGCTGCAGGGAGGTGGTCTGGATGATGCTCCCCTGGGGAGAATACTGCTGCTGCGTGGGGGAAAGAGCTTCCTCTGTCTGGATCTGGACCTGCTGTTCACCTGCCACTGCTGCCAGCAACCCGGCCTGCAGCTGAAGGTTAGCTATGTGTGTACACCAATCGGTGGGCCTGTGTGTGTGTGTGTTTACCTGTTGGCGCTGTTCCCAGACTGTAATAGCTGGGCTATGGTGACCCCCTGTAGCTGTTGATGGGAGGAGGTGGAGGAATGCAGCTGCAGGACCTGGCACGAAAACCACCTGGCCCTACTGTTGCCCCCTGACCTGCACCTACAGGAGAGGGTGAAAGAGGGGTTGTCTGCTGTCAGTATCTTTTCCATATACATTTTGGTTAACTAGGATAATCCTCTCAGCATTAATTGCTACTAATTTTTAGGAGAGTGGCAGGGACAGAGACAGAATGATGAGGGAGAAAGAGAGTAGAGCAAGGAGCGCAAGAAAAAGTCCTGACCTGTATTATGTCTTGGCCTTGCGGCTGTGGTCATATGGGGCGAGAGCTGCTGCTGTCATGACATCACCTTCTGCTGGGACACCTGTACCTGCTGTTGCTGAAGGTAGAGCACAATGTGGTTACCCACCCTGAAACCACAAATGGATCAGCCAAAGGGCAAGGGTCCACTTTTTCCAAAAACACTCCTTCTGTCAGACTCATCTCGGGCTCCAAGCCTCGGGCTCCAAGAACTACACCACACCTACCACCTCCGATACTTCACCCTCATTCACTTCTAATTCTCCTCCTGTCTTCAACCTCTGCTTTCACTTTCTATCATTCTTCTTTAATAAACCATCTCCCTTTTTCTCCGCCATTTTTAACCAACTCAAGCTCACCCTCTTTTTCTCCTTCTCTCCCTGGCTGTGTTCCAATTTAACCAGCTGTCACAATCTCCGTAGAATCAGCAGGAACCCCTTGGGATGTCACTGTGGCCTGTTGTGTCCCCTTTAAAATGACTAACACATCAATTTTTCGTGGTACCTGAAGGGGTGTAATCTCGCGTTAGCATCACACCGCAGTATAACGCTTTCTGATTGGCCGACTGGACATTGATGCCAATTTAGCAATTTTGTTGCTCGATTTAGCAACTTTTCAGACTACCCTGGCAACTTTTAGCAACTTCTGAAAAGTGACTCAAACGCTAACATGCACGAATTTTCCTTCTAAATGACACAAAAAGATTTTCTCTGTCACACACCCAGTCACAACACACGTGCCTGGCTGCAAACGTGCATTGTGAGTGACGTCAGCAGCTGGTACTCAGCTCGTGCACAGCCAGCAGTAATTTCAGCAAATCATTGTTGGCTGACTGCAGCAGCAGTACGGTTCGACGAGCCAAACCCAATGAATATAGTTGGTCACGAATGTTTGATCTTGAAAAGAACTTACAACATCAAATAGTGGGAGTCTGTACCTGAACAAATGTCAAATCATATTTTTCGCTGAGATGGCCAGTCAATTTGAGTAACGATATTGTTATCACGCAATAACATCACAACGTCATTTAGCAACAACTCAACCTGCCTCTAGCAACTTACCCAGAAAATGAGTTGGCAACACTGCGACTGGAATGTAACTGTAAAATCTGAGTGGAAAAGAAAAGGGAATGTAATAAAAGAGCACAGAGACAATTTGTGACTCCAATGCACACGAATAACGCTTCTTACGGGCGTGTCCATCCAAACAGTCAAGTTGGATGGAAGAAGGTAAAGGCAGGGAGGGGAGTTAGCTGCAGTTAACGTTACAGTATCTGGAATACTAAACTAACTAGTTATTCTATCCCCCGTATTATATATATTTTTTGTACTTTCATTGACTTGCCATCTTCTATTTGCTCAAGAGCTGCACATTATTTTGTAGGCAGTTAACGTTAGTCATCACCAGTAACCCATCTTTAACGCTACAATAGTAACTAGCTAATGCAAATTTGTCATTTGTTCATTATCAATGACAATATGAACAATGGTTTTAATCCCGTTAAATTTGAGATCGTTTTATCTGGTGTTCTCCCAAGTTGACCTACCTGCTCGAGCAAAGAAACAAGCAAGACTTTTCAGTCGAGCGCATGCCCTACCTGTTAGTAGTAGTTGCGAGTTTCTGAGGCATTCGCTGAATCCCGACCACCCAGGCCATCAAATATAACCCTTTAGTTTCTGATGTGTAACGTTCCTGGATTCAACCACTGACAAAGTCCTGAGGGGCGTTCAGTTCACTTCCACGTTTGCTACGTTGCATGACGGGTTGTACTGAACCGTGCACAGTTCTTCAACAGCGTTTGCGGTACGTTTGGTGGGCATGGCGAGGTGTGTCAATTTAAAATCGTGCTGCACGGTAATATCTTGCATGTGCATTTCCCTGTGGATATATTTTTTACATCGACTCTTTTTTTGAATTAGCACAGCAAACATCTACTTGGAATCATTTGTTATATTAGCTTTGCTGCAAGGACTTTTGTTTAAACGTTCCCTCCTTTGCAACAGACCAAATGTTTTGCAACAGAGTTCGACTAATGAATACACCCCTGGCCGTACAGTAACGTTTCGGTTTAATTCAACGTTGCACACTGTTCTGTCATACTGAAAGCAACACTTGCTGAACAGGAATCTAGATCCTTCTATCTTCAGTGAGTGGACGGCCACTAAAACTTTATTTTCCATCCAAAACTGAAGCATGTTTATTGTGAACCAACCAAATCTGACTAGCTGTGTTCCACAACCCCATTGACGTACAGCCATTGTAACGTATGCCTTCATGACAGTAAGTTATGGTACAATACTAATTTACATGCATCTTGTTTGTCACCTTAGAGTAGCGAATAGTATGGAAGGCTTGTTTGAGGAGCTAGTGAGGCTGAAGGTCCACAGTGTCCCCAGTATCGGATGAAGGAGTTCCTGGAGTCCCTGCCCAATAAGAGCTTAGAGGCACTGCAGGAGTTCAACCAGCAGGCAGGTGTTATCACTACAACCACCACCATGGTTTACCAGCAGGGGGTCAACTGCATCTACACAGACAGCAACGAGGTGGCTGGGTCACTGTTGGAACTGTCTGTCTGGTAAGAGACTGAGGGCAGGAAAGACAAGGTACAGTTAGTGAAAGACAAGATGGAGTTGTTGACATTATCCATATTATAACCACATTGTGCTCTACCTTCAGCAACAGCAGGTACAGGTGTCCCAGCAGAAGGTGATGTCATGACAGCAGCAGCTCTCGCCCCATATGACCACAGCCGCAAGGCCAAGACATAATACAGGTCAGGACTTTTTCCTCATTCTCCTTTCTCTCCCTTCTTTCTCCCTCATCATTCTGTCTCTGTCTGTCTCACTGCCACTCTCCTAAAAATGAGTGGCAATTATTAAAGTGCATTCAGAAAGTATTCAGACACCCTTGATTTATTCCAGATTGTTACGTTACAGCCTTATTCTAAAATTGATCAAATATTTTTTTCCTCCTCAATCTACACACACTACCACATTATGACAAAGCAAATACAGGTTTAGACTTTTGCAACAAAAAAAAGTAAGTCACATTTACCCTTTACCCATTAGTACTTTATTGCAGCAATTACAGCCTTGAGTCTTCTTGGGTATGACCATACAAGCTTGGCACACCTATTTTGGGGGATTTTCTCCCATTTCTCTCTGCAGATCCTCTCAAGCTGTCAAGTTGGATGGGGAGCATTGCTGCACAGCTATTTTCAGGTCTCTCCAGAGATGTTAGATCAGGTTTAAGTCTGGGCTCTGGCTGGGCCACTCAAGGACATTGAGACTTGTCCCGAAGCTACTCCTGTGTTGTCCTGGCTGTGTGCTTAGGGTCGTTCTTCTGTTAGGTGAACCGTCGCCGCAGTTGGAGGCCCTGAGTGCTCTGGAGCAGGTTTCCATCAAGGATCTTGCTGTACTTTGCTCAATTCATCTTTCCCTTGATCCTAACTAATCTCCCAGTCCCTGCCGTTGAAAAACATCCCCACAGATGCTGCCACCACCATGCTTCACCATAGAGATGGTGCCTCCAGACGTGACACTGGGCATTCAGGCCAAAGAGTTCAATCTTGGTTTCATCAGACTAGAGAATCTTGTTTCTCATGGTCTGAGAGTTTTTAGGTGCCTTTTGGCAAACTCCCAAGTGGACTGTTGTGCCTTTTACTGAGGAGTGGCTTCTGTCTCGCCATTCTACCAGAAAGGCCTGATTGGTGGAGTGCTGCTCAGATGGTTGTCCTTCTGGATGGTTCTCCCATCTCCATACAGAAAGTCTTGAGCTTTGTCATTGACCATCAGGTTCTTGGTCACCTTTCTGATCAAGGCCCTTCTCTCCCATTTGGCGGGCCAGCCAGCTCTAGTTAGTCTTGGTGGTTCTAAACTTCTTCCATTTAAGAATGATGGAGGCCACTGTGTTCTTGGGGACCTTCAATGCTGTAGATATTTTTTGATACCCTTCCCCAGATCTGTGCCTCGACACAATCCGGTCTCGGAGCTCCCAAGTTGTAGAAACATCTCAAGGATGATCAATGGAAACAGGATGCACCTGAGCTCAATTTCAACTCTAATAGCAAAGTGTCTGAATACTTATGTAAATAACAAATTTCTGTTTGAATTTTTGCTAATTTATATGTATTTTTTTGTAAAAACACTTTTTACTTTGTCATTATGGGGTAATGTGTGTAGATTAAGATTTTAATTATTTGATCCATTTTAGAATAGGGCTGTAACGTAACAAGATCTGTAAAAAGTCAAGGGGTCTGAATACTTTCCGAATGCACTGTATTTCTAGATATTGTTTTGTTAACCAGTCTTGCTCACTGCTACTTGTTTCTCTTTGTCATGATTATGCCTCTGCAGTTTCTTCCTTTTTTTTCATTCACTTTCATAGTTGTTTTCCTTACCTGAGTATTGCCAGACGTGAACATGTATATGGAGTCACCTGAAAGTTCACACTCAGGATGTACTTTCCTCTCTGTTTTTCCTGCCAGCTTTGCGTTACTGGACTGAACAGACCTGGGATGACCTCATTGAGCTGACTGGAGGCACAGTGAATAATGCTCAGGCCATAGTGCCCTCTTTAACAACTATCACCACAGTGGCAGTGAATGACTTGCAGACCTTTGGCCCCTCTGACCAGGGTTGTGTTCAATTGGAGCAAATGGGAGAAAACACTTTGAAAATGGAAGAGGTGCCACATGAATTTGTCATTTAGGAACACTGACTTTGGTTTTCTGTTTGAAAATGTTTTTTTTCAAGCTAGGCTTAGTCATGGTTGACAAACCACTTTTTACATTGGTTTGTCAACCATTGGTCTGTCAACCATTGGTCTCAGCCATTGGTCCAGCTAGGCAGGGTAGTAATACTGTGCTGTCTACGGGACAGCCCCTCGGAAACACAGACACACTCACTATCAACACAACCACACACACTATCAACACTCTACCACACACACAACAGACAGACGATTAAACTTGGAATTAGCCTAAATCTGTCGACCAATGGCTGAGACTAATGGTGTTACAATAAAATAGATGACGATCTCGGCCTCACCTGTAAGTGAATGATGGTGATGAAATAATCTGGACCCCGTTTACGAGACACTGTGGTAACCTTTACCACTCCGTACTCAGTACTCGTCATACAGCACCTGGAGTAACATGGTCTAACTAATAGAAGTAGAGAAACGACTGCATGCTGTGGTAGCGGAATCAGAATTCTTTAGGTAACATTTATAAATAAGATGTTTTATCAATGTTCATAAGTATGCTTATGTGGGAAAAGTTACTTGGGCCCCAGAGAGGGGAGAGGTCAGGCTTGTCTTCTTATGGGAATGTGTCTGTAACTATTACTTGTCCCCTCTGAGATTGCCTTTCTCTTGATTTAGTATATGGTCTAGGAGGCTCACTGTCTCTGTGAGCTTGTCCAGGATGGGTTGTATTTTTGTTGGGAGTGTCTAGAATTGACAAGTGATATATGCCATTGGATGAGGTAAAGTTTTGGTTCTAAGTGGTACCAAGAACTTAGTTTAGGAGACCAAACTCAATGATAATTTATAGCCAATGCTGTCTGGCTATGTGTGTCTTTGCTATAAATGATCTCAGTTGCCATTATGTAAGCACTCTCAGAGAATTCATTTATGGACACTGAATTGATCTGAGAGTCACAGGGCTATGGTGAAGCTCATAATTAAAGATGGACTTTATGATAACTCTGACTTGTGTGTGGTTTGCTCTCTCATGATTTGGTAATACAGGAAATTTCCACGACAATGCACAGCAGGAAATGTGACACTTCTGACACATTTTGCTAGATACACCCATACTCTGTGCAGCACCCAAATCAAGTGGCAAGAATATGCTTATGAAGATTCTTCCTAAATTCATGGGCAGCATTCTGAAAATTGTGAAACCAGAAGAACTATGCACGTCTATTGGTCTAACTTGATGCTGTGAATGTAATCAACATATTACCCATGAAGATTTTCTACATTTTGATTATTGTTCAGTGTCCAATCACCATCAAACCCCTCACTCACCATGTCCTTCTGTTTCAGGGGGGTCACCATGAAGATGATCCTAACATGCTGCTCCCACACCATCCTCCAGTCAGCCATGGTGCTGCGCAAAGGACCCTGGCTACAGATTAAGTCTGGCTCTGTACAGCCCCCTGAAAAGCAGACCGCTGACTTGATGAATGGACATATGGACAGACCGAGTACTTACAGGGACATAACTAGCGTTGATATAGCTTCACTCTACAGTGGTAATCTGAAATCACAGGGACTGTTATTAATCAACGTGATCAGAAAGTGGGAAGCATTACCGAACATGGGAGAGATGTGAAGGATGTGTTCATGTGCTTAGATACAGCAGGTTATATAGTCATGGTAATTACACTCCTATTACTCAGGGGCAGGATGTGGTGGTGCTATGATACTCTCAAGGCAGTATGTAGGGGTATCTGTTCTCTCTGTTAACCTTCCAGGTCTTCAGCCCTGGTAGTGAGTTCTTTACCATCATCCAGCTCCTGAAGAATAAACAGATAATGGGACACACTGAAACACTGCACAAAGACTCCAAAGCACAATCATCTACTGTATGGTGTGGTCTCACAAGACTGATGGCCTAGATTAGTGAGTTTGGTTTACCTCAAACCGCCCTTGGCAGCGAGTGATTGAAAGCACAGGTGGAATTCCTGTAGTTTATGTGCCCGTGAAAGCACACTTATTCGATGTGGAAATATGGCAACAGTCTTCAGCCGATTAAAACGTGTTTTTTAAACAAAGTGGTGTTTTTACAAGTGACTACACCTATAATGTTCTTAATTCCATCATTCCATGCTTCTGGGTTGGACTTCAGAAAACAATAATAGGCTAAAACACTTCACTAACAGCACTCAGTTACTGTATATCAACTAATGAAAGGTTACTTTTCTCTTCCATATTTTAGCAGATGCTCTTATCCAGAGCAATTACGGTTATGCCTTGCACATCAACATATTTTTCACCTAGTTGGCCTCAGGGATTCGAACCTTTCGGGTTACTGGTCCAACGCTCTTAACCGCTCCGCTACCTGCCACCCATACCATTTCACAAAGACTCAAGTTATTATATCCACTCCTTCAGTGACTTTCAGAGTTCCTCACCTCATGTTTGTTAGGGGTGCAGAGATTAGGCAAAGCTTCCTTTGGTAACCAAGAACGGAAGTATAGTGTAGAGGGAGCCAGGCTGGTGAGGTGGTGTTGGGTAGTTTTAAAAGAAATGTGATCAGATGATCACAAAGCCAAATCCCCCACCCACCCCTGCTAGCTAAAGAGGAATTTGGACACACAGTGGCTCTCACACACACAAGGATTTGAACACCAACTTGAGAACACTATACAAACCTGCATCAACAGGTCTACAACTCAAAACACAGGTAAAGCACAGAGTGAGCAACCCCAGCCTAGTGTTCCTTATTAGTTAGTATCACCTTTGTAAGTGCTCCTTTGAGTGAGAAAGAGTTTAGAGAGCAACGGGGGCTCTTCCCATCGATGTGTTATGTCCTGTCCAGTTGTCAGTCTCCAATTATCCAAGCCACCACATTTTATTCTCTCAATTCAAAGGGCTTTATTGGCATAGGAAACATATGTTTACATTGCCAACGCAAGTGAATAGATAATAAGCAAAAGTGAAATAAACAATCAAAAATTAACTGTAAACATTGTACTCACAAAGGTTTCAGAGAAATAGAGACATTTTAAATGTCATTGTGGCTATGTAAAGTGTTATAACGATAGTTAAAGTACAAAAGAGAAAATAAATAAACAAAGATGGGTTGTATTTACAATGGTGTTTGTTTTTCACTGGTTGCCCTTGTGGCAACAGGTCACAAATCATGCTGCTGTGATTTCACATCATGGTATTTCACCCAATTGATATGGGAGTTTATCAAAACTGGATTTGTTAAAAAAAAATGTGGGTCTGTGTAATCTGAGGGAAATATGTGTCTCTAATATGGTCATACATCTGGCAGGTTAGGATGTGCAGCTCAACTTTGCACCTCCTTTTGTGGGCAGTGAGCACATAGCCTGTCTTCTCTTGAGAGCCAGGTCTGCCTACAGCGGCCTCTCAATAGCAAGGCTATGTTCTCTCTCTCTCTCTCTCTGAAAAGTGGGAGGGAGAGAGGGATGGGTGGAGACTAGAGAGGGATGGGTGGAGATGGAGACTAAAGGGGCAGAAAGAAATAAGAAAATAAGTAAGGAATGTGTCTGTGGATAATGTGTTTATTTGCTATTAATTAATATTTGTTTGAATGCTGCCACACGTTGCTCATGAATATGGTACCTATAAAATGTAGTAATACACAGATGTGTACCTTAAAACCTTAGGAAACCTGGCCAGCTGCATACCACCATGCACCCTACTGCTGGCTTGCCTCAAACTAACCAGGGTTGGTCCTGGTTGGTCCCTGGATGGGAGACCAGATGATGCAGGTAGTGGTGTTGGAGGGCCAGTAGGAGGCCCTGTTTCCTCTGGTCTAAAACAAATAATATCCCAGGGCAGTGATTGGGGCTATGGCCCTGTGTAGGGTGCTTTCTTTGGATGGGATGTTAAATGGGTGTCCTGACTCTCTGTGGTCACTAAAGATCCCATGGCACTTATTGTAGGGGTGGTAACCCTGGTGTCCTGGCTACATTCTCGGTTCTCAGTCAACTTACCTGGTAATTTAAGAGTTACTTTTTTTATCACTTCAATCAAGAGAGGACAGATACCACTGGTCTAAGCAATAGTTTATCAATTATATATGTATATCACATACAAATACCAAAACAAATTTTTAAAATTATGTAACAAGTGTAAATAACATGAAAAATCTTTTGTTCCTGTTGTGAAGTTGATTTGATTTTTATTTCATACTGTGAACATTGTTTATTGAGTCCATGAATATAATTAGTCCATAGAATTATCATTAGCTCTAATTCTAGACATACACATTCTAATGCTAGGTAGTCAAGGTTACAGCATCTCAACAATTTTCAAATCTGCATCTCATTCCAGCAGGGAAAGTGTCCGTGCCATGAATGGATAGAAGACTCCCTCCCTCATGATAATGAAACAATTTAAACATATGTGTACCTAATAATAATTTGACCTAAGATTTGTGGGGGAGTTTCTTCTTAGAACCTGTGCTCTTCCAATATAGACCTCAAAATGGATCAGCAGAGAAAGAGCAAAAGGTCATATAAGCCACAGTCTTATGTAAGTATTGAGTTACCGTTATCCCTATGATTATTGCGATGTCCTATTTCTTCATGGTTTGACAACATGTCCAATATATTCAAAAGCATTACAGCTAAATTGTATTCATTTTTGTATGTTGTGTCAGTAGTTACCTAACTGGAATTTAAAAACCAAGGTCAAGAACCAAGAACGGGAGGGGGACAAGGTTTCCGAGACCAAGTCAAAACCGAGACCAGAAAAATGCGTGTCCAATTCAAGACCATGATTGTAATTCTCTCAAATCACCACCATAATAAGCGTTCAAAATGTCCAGTATTTCCATGTTCATATTTCAGAAGGCCATATGATTTTTAGACATTCAGAATAGTTTTTAAAAAATGGGAAAATAGTAATAATTTGTAGTGGCTCTAACAGAAACATAATGGGGAACAATGGGCCTTCTATGCCTTCAGAGAAGGGTTTATGATTTATAAAATGAGGATTATAATAATAATTATATAATTATTTTCAATGATGTTCTGATTTAGTATTTTCAGTTTTTGTTGGAAAGGAAAGGGTTAACACTGAAGAGAAAAAAATATCCAATCAGGGTTTTTCTTTGTTGGTCTCTGGTGAGATTAATCTAGCTAGCTATGTCAGCCATTGTCTAGGTAGGCCATCAGAAGCTAGATAAAGGCATCTGCCATTCAACTGTATTAGGGCCAAATTTTGAAGTGACAATGGAATAAACCAATCACATTTTGACTTAATGGGTGGGTGTCACGCGGGACTAGGTGTGTGTGCAGGAATCAGACGCAGAGAGAGAGTAACGGAGTAAAGTGCTTTACTATTGCACACCAAACTGATAAGCCCAAGACACTATACCAGAAAACCCAAAACCACAGGTAGGTCCAGTATAGAAAATAAAATACAGCACGACCTAATATGTACACACGTAACAAAAGACAATCCCGCACAAAACAAGGGCGGGTCAAACTACTACATATAGGGAAGCTAATGAAACCAAAATACACACAGGTGAAACAATAAGACAAAACCAACAGACAAATGAAAAAGGGATCAGTAGCGGCTAGTAGGACGGTGACTACGACCGCCGAGCACCGCCCGAACAGGCAGGTGAGCCAACTTCGGCGGAAGTCGTGACAGTGGGACCGTTTTTACAAAAACGAATGGAAACTTCTGCCTTCTTGAAGACCAACAGGTCACTGCGCAGTAGTTTTCCTAAGGTCTAGCTAGCTAGCTTTGTTGTTGGCTAGTTTGCAGCGACTGCAGCAGGTGTTATCAAAGATGATGTTGTTGCTCATTTGTTAGCTTCTCCCTTTTCAAGAATAACTTTCAACAAGAAGTTAAGTTGCAAATGATCATCAACCCCTTTTCTCCCCAATTTTGTTGTATCCAATTGGTAGTTACAGTCTTGTCTCATCGCTGCCGCTTCTGTACGGATTCGGGAGAGGCGACGGTCGAGAGCCATGCGTCCTCCGAAACAACTCAACCAAGCCGCACTGCTTCTTGACACAATGCCTGCTTAACCCGAAAGCCAGCCACACCAATGTGTCGGAGGAAACACTTTACACCTGGCGACCGTGTCAGCGTGCACTGCGCCCGGCCTCCCTCAGGAGTCACTAGAGTGCGATGAGACAAGGACATCCCTGCCAGCCAACCCCCCCCCCCCCCTAAGTGAGATGCTGGGCCAATTGTGCGCCGCCCAATTGGTCTCCCGGTTGTTGCATTTAGTGGAACTGAAAGTATTTAGGCACATTAAATCTTATTAAAAAGTTTCCATATACACCCCTGGAAGAATGACACTTTAAAAAAAAATCTGACAAGCAACCACTTAGATATGGTCATTTTCACCTTTTCATAAATTCTTAGAAGGTTTGGGAATTACGTATACTAACGCATTTGTGAAAATTCTATAGTAATATAGAGTGGGAAAGCAGCCGTGCGGTTGGACAATTAATAGACACTGCAATAAATAAAACTGAATAAAGAAATCTGTCAATGTCCAGGACCTGAGTCTACACAGACCGGTGCACTATAGCCAACCAGAGCACCAGTATACAAAAAGCTATTTGCCACATGGGCCTGCAATCTTTAACTTTGAACTGCACTGTGACTTCGTGTTCTTATTTTCACCTTTTGGAGTAATTAAATAAATAGTTTTTTTTTTTAAATAAACATGTATTTCTTAAAGCACACATTCACCAAAAGCCACAAAATATCCCTGAATAGATTTCTACAAATATGTAAACACCTCGGGAGTCCTCTTACATTTGGGAACTTTACAGTCCTATTGACTAAACCATGAAAAGGTAGGCTCTCCCCCAGCTATGCACAACAACAAGATCAACAACTAATGCTAGCCAGAGCAAGATGAGCTCAAATCTAACGAAGGAATAGTAGATAAACCCTCAAACTTTTTCAGTAAGTTGGCCATCATAATTACACTCATGGGGAACTGTAGCCTCCTCGTCCTTCTGCAGCTTGCCTGTCAATGCATAATTGACCCAACCAAGCACCCAAGGTAACTTGCTTGCTAGCTAGTTCCAGACACAAATGAGAGAACATCTCTCTCTGACCATTTCATTCACCATAGCAGAGCTGGTTAGGCTGTTTACATGTTATCTAGAGCATTCTTTACTAACTATAAAACATGTGTCTACGTTTACTGAGTGTTTGTAAATTCATCAGTTGTTCTGTGCTCTGGCACACTTCAGAGAAATTAGAGTAGATAGCCAGAGGGAATTTGCGATCGCAAGAGACATGTCAACTGGATAACAGTCGTTCAAGTTCTTGCTAGCTAACCAAATGACACCTGCATCTCTAGCTGTGTATAGCCACCAAAAAACAATATGAGGGGGAAAAGTCAGTCCCTCACCCACTCCTCCAAATGGCATGCTATGACATCCTCCTAGCAGCTAGCTAGCTAACGTTAGGCTACGTGTTTTTAGATTGCTTAAACATATTCGCTAGCCAATTAGCCACGTTTGATTGACTTGTGATCATTGCCCTTGCTAGTTTGATTCTATTGACATTCCCAGCCTTAGTTACATTCATCCGTTTTTGTCCAGAATATAGAGTCATTGAAACTGAAACAGTGCATTCCGAATGGAGGCAACAAACAATGTACCAGGCCAGCTGTGATTTACAACCTGATAACAATATTTTTTGCACTACCGAGACATGTATTGGTGAATTATATTAATCATGCATTGAACTGCATCCATCTATTCTGCCAACAATGCCTTATTGTACCTCATGGAACGATGAGTCAAATATAACCTATTTGTAAAACCTCAAAGATAGTTTTGTAGCATAAACTGGGAATGTAATATTTTTTTACTAATAGTATGATTGTCTGTTTGTTTCATATCTGCAAAGTAGTTAAATCGCTGTCAATTCCACTTTAAACTTTTTTGGTGTGCTAAATGTGAAATGTTTTTTTTTGCAATGGGCAGTAATAGTTGTAAATTCTTATAATTTGGACCTACTGGCTTATTATGTCCGAGTTTATGGTCTGCTTATCCTTTAACATCATGCTGTGTGTGACTGCTGTCTTTCCATGCAGTGGTGTAGTGATGCCTGATGCCTGATTTAATTTTTTACATTTTATTTCACCTTTATTTTACCAGGTAGGTCAGTTGAGAACAAAGTTGTCATTTACGACTGTGACCTGGCCAAGATAAAGCAAAGCAGTGTGACACAAACAACAACACATGAACAAACATACAGTCAATAACACAAAAGAAAAATCTATATACAGTGTGTGCAAATGTATTAAGATTAGGGAAGTAAGGCAATAAATAGGCCATAGTGGCAAAATAATTACAATTTAGCATTAACACTGGAGCGATAGATGTGCAGATGATGATATGCAAGTAGTGATACTGGGGTGCAAAATAGCAAAAAAAAGAACAATATTGGGATGAGGTAGTTGGGTGGGCTATTTACAGATGGGCTGTGTACAGGTGCAATAATCGGTAAGCTGCTCTGACATTTGGTGCTTAAAGTTAGTGAGGGAGATATGTCTCCAGCTTCAGTGATTTTTGCAATTCGTTCCAGTCATTGGCAGCAGAGAACTGGAAGGAAAGGCGGTCAAAGGGGGTGTTGGCTTTGGGGATGACCAGTGAAATATATCTGTACAGACAAGGGTATGGTAGGATGTGAGTATAGTGGAGGTAAACCTAGGGATTTAGTGACGATGAGAGAGGTTCCATCTCTGGAGGCACCAGTTAAGCCAGGTGAGGTCTCCGCAAGTGTGGGGTGTGTGACAGAAGAGCTATCTAAGGCATGTTGAGCGGGACTGGGGGCTCTACAGTGAAATAAAACGATAAGAACTTCCCGAAACAGCAGTAGACAAGGCATATTGACATTAGAGAGAGGCATGAAGCAATCACAGGAGTTGATCGGCAGAGCTAAGACAACAACGGGTAAATGGCGATGAATGGGCAGAGACGGTCAGTTAGGTACACACAGGACATGAGTTTGAGGCTAGGTAAACTCTAACTTTTCTAAAAAGTTCCCACATGGCCCGCCCAGTAAAGGAAAGGCTTCCTGTTTGAAAAATCCTATGTTTTTTGGAAAGGCATCATGTGTGAAAAATCTTTTACAAAATGTATTTTGTAAAAAAAAAATATGTAAGTTTTCGAATAGATTTGTCAGATTTTAACTTTTTTAATTTTTTTTTAACTTAAATTGGAAAAAAACAACACTATTTTGATAGGCATCAGTAGGGATTAAGATGTGAGTATACGCAATGCCCACTGAAAAAAAAGTGTATATGGTTTATACCTGCGGATAGCCTCCACTACACCACTGGCCCTTTGTGTTTTATAAAAAGTACACTCTCCTACATGAGTGTGCTGGTATTATGGTTGCTGTCCTTTCAGAATCACCAACCTGTCACACACTGAAGGCCTATATGTTTGCCACTGCGCAAATGTCTATAACAGGCTGTTAAAACGTAGGGCTGCAATCCCGTTAACGGGATCGATATGGCAACAGCCAGTAAAAGTGCAGGGCGCCAAATTCAAAACAACAGAAATCTCATAACTAAAATGTATTTTATACCGTTTTAAAGGTAATCTTGTTGTTAATCCCACCACAGTGTTCAATTCCGAATAGGCTTTACAGCGAAAGCACCACAAACGATTATGTTAGGTCACCACCAACTCACAGGAAAAAAACAGCCATTTTTCCAGCCAAAGAGAGGAGTCACAAAAAGCACAAATAGAGATAAAATTAATCACTAACCTTTGATGATCTTCATCAGATGACACTCATAGGACTTCATGTTGCACAATACATGTATGTTTTGTTTGATAAAGTTCATATTTATATAAAAAAATCTCAGTATGCATTGGCGCGTTACGTTCACTAGTTCCAAAAACATCAGGTGATATTGCAGAGAGCCACATCATTTTACAGAAATACTCATCATAAACGTAGATGAAAATACAATTGTTAGACATGTAAATATAGATATACCTCTCCTTAATGCAACCGCTGTGTCAGATTTCGCAAAAACTTTACGGAAAAAGCAAACCATGTAATAATCTGAGAACAGTGCTAACATTTTTTTGGGGGAGTCAACAGAAATCAGAAATAACATTATAAATATTCCCTTACCTTTGATTATCTTCATCAGAATGCACTACCAGGAATCCTAGTACCACAATAAATGTTTGATTTGTTCGATAATGACCATTAATTATGTCCAAGTAGCTACTTTTGTTAGGGTATTTAGTACACAAATCCAAAAGCTTGTGCAGGTCCAGCCGAACGTCGGTTGAAAACTTCAAAAAGTTATATTACAGGTTGTAGAAACAGTTCAAACTAAGTATAGAATCCATCTTTAGGATGTTTATATCATAGATCTTCAACAACGTTCCAACCGGAGAATTCCATTGTCTGTAAAAAAAGCCATGGAACGCAGGTTGCTGTCATGTGAAATGCATGTGACCAGGACCTGGCTCTCTGCCAGACCACTGACTCAAAGAACTCTCATCCGGCCCCACATCACAGTAGAAGCCTCATTCAAGTTCTAAAGACGGTTGACATCTAGTAGAAGCCTTAGGAAGTGCAACATAAGCAATATCCATCCCACTGTGTATTCAATAGGGGCTGGGTTGAAAATCGACCAAGATTTCCCACTTCCTGTTTGGATTTCTTCTCAGGTTTATGCCTGCCATATGAGTTCTGTTATACTCACAGACATCATTCAAACAGTTTTAGAAACTTCAGAGTATTTTCTATCCAATAATACTACTAATAATATGTATATATTAGCAACTGGGACTGAGGAGCAGGCCGTTTACTCTGGGCACCTCTGGGCACCTTTCATCCAAGCTACTCAATACTGCCCCTGCAGCCATAAGAAGTTAATGTTACGTCCGTCGTTAGTGGTAGAATGACCGGACCAAGGTGCAGCGTGGTAGGCGTACATTTTCTTTATTAAATGTTCCACCAAAAAAACAATAAACAACACAACGAACGTAAAGGTTCGGCATGCAACAAACAAAGACAAGATCCCACAACTGAAGGTGGGAAAAAGGGCTGCCTATGTATGATCCCCAATCAGAGACAACGATAGACAGCTGCCTCTGATTGGGAACCATACCCAGCCAACAAAGAAATATACAAACTAGAATGCCCACCCAAATCACACCCTGACCTAACCAAATAGAGAAATAAAAAGGCTCTCTAAGGTCAGGGCGTGACAGTTAAGATATTCATGTTTCAAGAAAGGAGTGTATATATTTGGCCTGGTGAAGCAGTTATATGCGGTGACTGTTAATTCAGAGTTTTTTTTTACTCTGCTGGTCTCGGGAAAGAAATTATGAGTCCTCACTGTCTGAGGCAGAGGCAAGACCAGGCACACATGAATCCAACCTTCGAGACACTCACTATGTTTGGGGCGGCAGGGTAGCCTAGTGGTTAGAGCGTTGGACTAGTAACCGGAAGGTTGCGAGTTCAAACCCCCGAGCTGAACAGGCAGTTAACCCACTGTTCCTAGGCCGTCATTGAAAATAAGAATTTGTTCTTAACTGACTTGCCTGGTTAAATAAAGGTTAAAAAAATATGTGTACTACAACACTGTCTGGACCACTATTGGAAGGATGCAATAGCATTTTCCCACAAGAAATTCCATAATTTGGTGTTTTGTTGGTGGTGGTAGAAAACACTGTCTCACTCTAGAATATCCCTTATTTGGTCCATTGGGTTGAGATCTGGTGACTATGACAGCCATGACATATGGTTTACATCATTTTAATGTCCATCACACCAGTCAGTGACTACTCATGCCCTGTGGATGGGCATTGTCATCCTTTTGTGGCATAGCCATGGTAGCCCACCCAGCATTTTTATACATGACCCTAAGCATGATGGGATGTTAATTGCTTAATTAACTCAGGAACCTCAGGCTGTGTGAAAGCACCTGCTCTCTATATACTTTGTATCCCTGTTATAAACAGGTCAATGTTGTGTGCAAGAATCCCGACTTTGTGAGGTGTTCCTCCAGTCTTACTTCCAAATGACTGGAAAGTCAACTAGATAGGTTCAACAGTGCCAACATGTCGAAGGAACATACTGACTAATAACCAAATGAATAACCATTTATTAAACATGGCTTTGCATCATTAGACAAATGACCTAGGAAGAGCTCACAGTGACAAGAAGCAGAGGTCCTCTGGGGACAGGATCGTCCTTCCGTCCAGTCTAAAGGATGAGGGTGGACAGGCATCACACATGAAAGTGTGTAAAGAGGTGCAGGAAGAAAATGCAGAGGCTGTGAAAACCCCATCTGTCTGTGAACCACTGGTAAGAGATCACTGCTACCCATGTCTTTGTTTGACTGCCTGTGTATAGATGAGTTCTGACCAGCTGACTCTGACAGATTCTTCAGGATATTGAGGACTTGGAGGAGTCTACTGTAAAGGAAAGTCCAGTTCCTCCAAAGGACACTGAAGATACAGATAAGGCTTCAACCGAGGGCCAACAACTGGTAATAAGGCTGTGTTTTTATCAATTGATTTTGACCAGAACTGCCCAGTCTGCGCTGCATCAGTATATCTGACCCAAAATGTCTGCACAGACCCAGGTAGAGGAACACAACCCTGACATCCTTCTACCTCACCCTGTTGATGCCCTGGAGAATGCCTATGTGAACACCCCCCCTGTTTGTGAACCACTGGTAAGAGATCAGTGCCACACATTTGTGTTACTGTCTGTCTGAATATGGAGAATGGAGCTCTGACCTACACACTCTCTAAATATGATAAACAGATTATTGAGGACTTGGAGGACTCTCTTGACAAGGAATGTCCAGCTCCCCGAAAGACTGAGGATGTAGAATGTGCTTCAGCACAGGGCCAAGAACAGGTAAAATACCCATGATATTTGTGCCTGTGTGTGTGTGTGTGCGTGCATAATCGTTTTCCAACAACATTTGATCAAAATTGCCTTTCTCTACTTGTCACTGTGTTTGACCTTCAAAGATCCAGGTAGATAAGGACCGAGATAAGGACAAAGACCATGATATGCCCCTCCCTTGCTGCTTAGATAACCTGAAGAAGCGCTTCTACCAGAGCAGGGACCGCCAGATCAGGGAAAGACACTGGGCCCAGTTCAGAGCAGAGACCCTGAGGGTGGCCCACCAAGGGATAGTTGTCCTGCAACGTGACCTGGAGCTGGAGCTGGAGCGGGTTAGAGAGGGCCTAGAGGATAGACGGCAGCGCAGAGAGAGGGACCATTACACTCTGGCCCAAGTGAAGAGAGAGAGACAGAAAAAGAGAGAAGTGCAGATAAAAGGATGGATGGAAAAGTGGATGATAGGTAGGGAAGAGGAGAGCCAGGGGGAAGAAGCTGAGGAAGAGGGGGAGACAGAGGAAGAGGAGGAAAGTGAAAAGGAAGAGGAGAGTGAGGATGAGGAGGGTGATACAGAGGGAGCGGAAGAGAAGGAGAAAGAGGAGAAGGTGGAGGAGGGAGACAGGGAGGGGAGTGAAGAGGAGAGTGAGGAGGATGAAGAGAGCGAGGAGGAGGAGGAGGATGGCATAGAGACTATCTGCAAGGAGGTGAAAATGCAGATGCACTTGATCATGGGTGACATTGAGCATGATATGAAGAATGACTATGAGCAGAACAAGAATAGGGAAGTCCAGGACCGGAAGATGTTGACCACCCTGCTGCAGTGCTTGGAGTCAGTCTACCAGACACGCACTGAGGAGATACTGGGCAAGATAGGCATGCTGTGGGACATCATGATCAACAACATGCTCCAGGACCTCCATGGAAGGAGAACAGCCCAGAAGTCAGTGTCTGCCCAGACTGCGCAGTATCTCCACTTCCGCCACAGTCCCCGTCTGGCCCCCATTACCCCTCTGACTGAGGCGGGCAGGAGGCTCCTCAAGGGATGGGCAAGAGGCCAACAGGTGGGTGATGATGGGAACATGGCGATGACTTGACAGTTCAGTTATATGATGGGAATATGTTTCACCATTGTTTCTTCATATAAAACTATAACTCAAACATACACCGAACAACAATATAAACGCAACTTGTAAAGTGTTGGTCCCATATTTCATGAGCTGAACTAAAATATCCCCAACATTTTCCATACGCACGAAAAGCTTATTTCTGTCAAATGTTGTGCACAGATTTGTTTGCATACCTGTTAGTGAGCATTTCTCCTTTGCCAAGATAATCGATCCACTTGACAGGTGTGGCATATCAAGAAGGGGATTAATCTACCATATGCTACCTCCAACGTTGTTTTTAAGAATTTGGCAGTACGTCAAACCAGCCTCACAACTGCATGGCGTCGTGTGGGCGAGCTTTTTGCTGTGCCCCATGGTGGCGGTGGGGCTATATGTGCAGGCATAACACAATTGCATTTTATCAATGGCAATTTCAATATACAGATATACCTGAGGCCAATTGTTGTGCCCTTCATCCGCCGCCATCACCTCATGATTCAGCATGATAATGCACTGCCCCATATCGTAAGGATCTGCACACAATTCCCGGAAACTGAAAATGGCTTTGTTCTTCCATGCTCTGGATCGACGCGTACGACACCGGGTTCCAGTTCCAGACAATATCCAACATTCCACAGGCCACAATCAACAGCCTGATCAACTCTATGCGAAGGATATACAGTTGAAGTCTTGTTAACAAACTATAGTTTTGGCAAGTCATTTAGGACATCTACTTTGTCATTTTTTCAACAATTGTTTACAGACAGATTATTTCACTTATAATTCACTGTATCACAATTCCAGAAGTTTACATACACTAAGTTGAAAATTCCAGAAAATGATGTCATGGCTTTAGAAGCTTCTGAAAGGCTAGTTGACATAATTTGAGTCAATTGGAGGTGTACCTGTGGATGTATTTCAAGGCCTACCTTCAAACTCAGTGCCTCTTTGCTTGACATCATGGGAAAATCAAAAGAAATCAGCCAAGACCTCAGGAAAAAAATTGCAGACCTCCACAAGTCTGGTTCACCCTTGGGAGCAATTTCCAAATGCCTGAAGGTACCATGTTCATCTGTACAAACAATAGCACGCAAGTCTAAACACCATGGGACCACGCAGCTGTCATACTCCTCAGGAAGGATACGCATTCTGTCTCCTAGAGATGAACGTACATTGGTGCGAAAAGGGCAAATCAATCCCAGAACAACAGCAAAGGACCCTGTGAAGACCCTGGTGGAAACAGGTATCTATATCCACAGTAAAACGAGTCATATATTGATATAACCTGAATAGCCGCTCTGCAAGGAAGAAGCCACTGCTCCAAAACCGTCATAAAAAATTCAGACTACGGTTTGCAACTGCACATGGGGACCAAGATCGTACTTTTTGGAGACACTGTATGTCCTCTGGTCTGATTAAACAAAAATAGAACTGTTTGGCCATAATGACCATCATTATGTTTGGAGGAAAAAGGGGAGGCTTGCAAGCTGAAGAGCACCATCCCAACCGTGAAGCACGGGGGTGGCAGCATCATGTTGTGGGGGTGCTTTGTTGCAGGAGGGACTGGTGCACTTCACAAAATAAAAAATATGTGGATATATTGAAGCAACATTTCAAGACATCAAGTTAAAGCTTGGTTGCAAATGGGTCTTCCAAATGGACAATGACCCCAAGCATACTTCCAAAGTTGTGGCAAACTGGCTTAAGGACAACAAAGTCAAGGCATTGGAATGGCCATCACAAAGCCCTGACCTCAATCCTATAGACATTTTGTGGGCAGAACTGAAAAGGCGTGTGTGAGCAAGGAGGCCTACAAACCTGACTCTGTTACACCAGCTCTGTCAAGAGGAATGGGCCAAAATTCACCCAACTTATTACGGGAAGTTTGTGGAAGGCTACCCAAAACATTTGACCCAAGTTAAACAATTTAAAGGCAATGCTACCAAATACTAATTGAGTGTATGTAAACTTCTGACCCACTGGGAATGTGATGAAAGAAATAAAAGCTGAAATAAATTGTTCTCTCTACTATTATTCTGACATTTTGCATTCTTAAAATAAAATGGTGATCCTAACTGACCTAAGACAGGGAATTTTTACTAGGATGGATTACATGTCAGGAATTGTGAAAAACTGTATTTGACTAAGGTGTATGTAAACTTCCGACTTCAACTGTATGACACTGCATGAGGCAAATGGTGGTCACACCAGATACTAACTGGTTTTCTGATCCACACCCCTACCTTAAAAAAAAAAGCGTTATCTGTGACCAACTGATGCATATCTGTATTCTCAGTCATGTGAAATCCAAAGATTGGGGCCTAATGAATTGATTTCAATTGACTGATTTACTTATAATGTGTGAACTGTAAGTCAGTCGAATGTTAGAAATTGTTGCATGTTGCATTTATATTTTTGTTCAGTATAGTTACATAGGTAGTGTATAGACTGTATACACACCTGTTACAACGTAGACATCTAGGTGTCAGTCACTACAATAACCTCCATCTACCAATCTTAGGATGACGAGGCAAAGAAGACTGGCAAAGGGAAAAAGAAGAAGAAAAAGAAGAAGACACAGAGAGAACAAGTGAAGGATGAGGAGAAAGACAGTCAGGTGCTGCAGAAGGAGGAAATGGTGGAAAGTAAGCCAGAAGAGAATACAAAGTCAGGGTAAGTGCAGTAATGAATTGATGGATGAATGAGAGCCAGAGAAAAAAAAATAATGTTGGTTATCATAAGTATATGATGAATGAAATATATTGCCTATGTACAGTATGTTGTCTATATATGGTAACTATATTGTATTTTAAATCACAGGTTTCTCCAATTGCTGCTGCTCAAACTGACATGCATTCAATGATGACAAAATATTTAGAAAAAATAAAGTTTGAAACCAGCTTGATTTTGTTTTTGATTTTGATAATCTTTGGTTTATCCATCTGGGTTTCACCCGATGATTGCATATAAACTCTGGATTACTGATACTATGTATTGGCCAATGAGAGGCTTTAAAGCCACCAATCAGCCATATTGGTGCTCCCCAGAAGAAGCAGTCCTCCATATGAATTAATGGAATTATACAGTATTTCAATTAAATGTTCTAAAGACACATTTTTTTGATGTAGTGGGAACAGTAACAGAACTTTAAAAGATATATACTTAAAGGAAAATGTTAATATAGTTTTCAATTTTATGTTCAGTTTATATAATACAATTTTAAAGTATGCATTGGTGTATCTGTACTAGAATAAACCTGGCAAAAACAAATGTAGATGTTAATAAATAGATTTTTATAGCTTCCAAAATAAAATAAAACACTGTGGAGGAGTGCCAAGTAGGAGGCGTGGTGGCTTCAACACAGCGCCTCCTGTTCGGTATCTAGTAGTAGTGCATTCTGAAAGTATTGAGACCCCTTCACTTTTTCCACGTTACCGCCTTATTTTAAAATGGATTTTAAAAAATCAATCAATCAATACAATATACCCCAGTAGAAAGAAGAAGAGGTGGAAGGGAAGCACTGCTAAGGTACACAATAGTATATTTTTAGAAGGTGCTCTTTGGTAAAAGGGGTAAATTGGTTATCCAAAAGAAAGGAGGACCAAGGCACTCTTCATATAAGTAATTTAAATGCCTTTATTTGTATGGCATGTTCAATGGAAACAAAGTTTTAAAAATCCGATGCGTTTTGGCTGCTTGGCCTTCCTCAGGGAGTACAAAGAAATTATAATACAATGTCCTCTTTTGAACAGCGTTTTCCAATCGGCCCTAATTTGAAGAGGGAGTGGTTACAAAATTGATTGGACAACACCTAGTAAGCAATACAAAACACATTAAAAAGTGAAATTCTGTAGATATGTTATCAAAAAATTCAACTCCAAGCTAGAAGCATCAGAACGCCTTGAAAGGTAGTTCTAACCTTAAATATGACTGGGAAAAGTGCCAAGAATAGGAGAGCCATCTATTCCATAGTACACTAGAACACAGCAAACATAGCTGAGGGCAATAGAGCAAAATGTCCACTAGATGACAGCAAATGGACCTATCACAACCCTACAGGAAAGGTGAGAAATCCATATCTTCATTTAAACCAGGCATTTTTTTCTGTTTTGTTGCCTTACAACCTCAAATTAAAATACATTTTTGGGGGGTTTGAATCATTTGATTTACACAACATGCCTACCACTTTCAAGATGCAAAATATTTTTTAAGTCAATACTTTGTAGAGCCACCTTTGGCAGCAATTACAGCTGCAAGTATCTTGGGCTATGTCTCTTTAATCTTGGCACATCTAGCCATTGGGAGTTTTGCCCATTCTTCAAGGCAAAACTGCTCCAGCTCCTTCAAGTTGGATGGGTTCCGCTGGTGTACAGCAATCTTTAAGTCATACCACAGATTCTCAATTGGATTGAGGTCTGGGCTTTGACTAGGCCTTTCCAAGACATTTAAATGTTTCCCCTTAAACCACTCGAGTGTTGCTTTAGCAGTATGCTCAGGGTCATTGTCCTGCTGGAAGGTGAATCGCTGTCCCAGTCTCAAATCTCTTGAAGACTGAAACAGGTTTCCCTCAAGAATTGCCCTGTATTTAGCGCCATCCATCATTCCTTCAATTCTGTCCAGTTTCCCAGTCCCTGCCGATGGAAAAACATCCCCACAGCATGATGCTGCCACCACCATGCTGGTGTTCTCGGGGTGATGAGAGGTATTGGGTTTGCGCCAGACATGTTGTTTTCCATATTGTTTTGCCAAAAAGCTCAATTTTAGTCTCATCTGACCAGAGTACCTTCTTCCATATGTTTGGTGAGTCTCCCATATGCCTTTTGGCGAACACCAAACGTTTGCTTATTTAAGCAATGGCTTTTTAATGATGCTCCTTGGGATGTTCAAAGTTTCGGATATTTTTTTATAACCCAACCCTGACCTGTTTGGAGAGCTCCTTGGTCTTCATAGTGCCGGTGCTTGGTGGTGCCCCTTGCTTAGTGGTGTTGCAGACTCTGGGGCCTTTCAGAACAGGTGTATGTATACTGAGATCATGTGACAGATTGTGTGACATTTAAATAAAGTCCACCTGTGTGCAAATCAAATCAAATTTTATTTGTCACATACACATGGTTAGCAGATGTTAATGCGAGTGTAGCGAAATGCTTGTGCTTCTAGTTCCGACAATGCAGTAATAACCACAGAGTAATCTAACCTAACAATTCCACAACTACTACCTTTGTCACGTTCAAAATCTAACCCAGAAGCAGACCAGGACAAGGAGAGTAGGAAGAAGGTGAGTATTTATTTACAAGTGAATGGGTAGATATATCCAGGTGGCGTAGCGGGCAGCGGTGGTGAGTTGATGGGAGTAAATAGGTGGATCCAATGGGGTAGCGGAATCCTCCGACGACCAGGTGGGAATGGGGTAAACGATCCGGGTGAGTAACTGAAGACAGAACAAACGGAGGTAAGTTTAAGGCAAGCAATACGTAAAAAACAACAAAACAAATTCTATCCAACTTGAGGCTGATCCTCTGGCACATCATACTGTTCATGGCTAACGATCCGGCAGGGAATGGATGTCAGGTCCGGGCTTATGAAGAGGAGAGATGATGATCAGGACCAGGTGTGCAGATAGCTGATGGGATACAGGTGCGGGTAATCAGAACTCCCAACTGGCTACATTGCCCGGCAACCAGACAGGGTGCGTTCCAGGACGCCGGACAAAACACTCCAGAACAGAACACAGGCAAAAAACAGACTCAGGAAACGGGATTCGTGACAACCTTATACACACAAGTGTAAAGGGATAAAGAATATGTACATAAAGATATATGAATGAGTGATGGTACAGAACGGCATAGGCAAGATGCAGTAGATGGGTACATATGAGATGAGTAATGTAGGGTATGTAAACAAGGTGGCATAGTTTAAAGTGGCTAGTGATACATGTATTACATAAAGATGCAGTAGATGATATAGAGTACAGTATATACAGTGGGGCAAAAAAGTATTTAGTCAGCCACCAATTGTGCAAGTTCTCCAACTTAAAATGATGAGAGAGGCCTGTAATTTACATCATAGGTACACTTCAACTATGAGAGACAAAATGAGGAAAAAATTAGGGGAAAAAATCCAGAAAATCACATTGTAGGATTTTTTATGAATTTATTTGCAAATTATGGTGGAAAATAAGTATTTGGTCACCTACAAACAAGCAAGATTACTGGCTCTCACAGACCTGTAACTTCTTCTTTAAGAGGCTCCTCTGTCCTCCACTCGTTACCTGTATTAATGGTACCTGTTTGAACTTGTTATCAGTATAAAAGACACCCGTCCACAACCTCAAACAGTCACACTCCAAACTCCATTATGGCCAAGACCAAAGAGCTGTCAAAGGACACCAGAAACAAAATTGTAGACCTGCACCAGGCTGGGAAGACTGAATCTGCAATAGGTAAGCAGCTTGGTTTGAAGAAATCAACTGTGGGAGCAATTATTAGGAAATGGAAGACATACAAGACCACTGATAATCTCCCTCGATCTGGGGCTCCACGCAAGATCTCACCCCGTGGGGTCAAAATGATCACAAGAATGGTGAGCAAAAATCCCAGAACCACACAGGGGGACCTAGTGAATGACCTGCAGAGAGCTGCGACCAAAGCAACAAAGCCTACCATCAGTAACACACTACGCCGCCAGGGACTCAAATCCTGCAGTGCCAGACGTGTGTCCCCCTGCTTAAGCCAGTACATGTCCAGGCCTGTCTGAAGTTTGCTAGAGAGCATTTGGATGACCCAGAAGAAGATTGGGAGAATGTCATATGATCAGATGAAACCAAAATATAACTTTTTGGTAAAAACTCAACTCGTCGTGTTTGGAGGACAAAGAATGCTGAGTTGCATCCAAAGAACACCATACCTACTGTGAAGCATGGGGGTGGAAACTTCATGCTTTGGGGCTGTTTTTCTGCAAAGGGACCAGGACGACTGATCCGTGTAAAGGAAAGAATGAATAGGGCCATGTATCGTGAGATTTTGAGTGAAAAACCTCCTTCCATCAGCAAGGGGATTGAAGATGAAACGTGGCTGGGTCTTTCAACATGACAATGATCCCAAACACACCGCCCGGGTAACGAAGGAGTGGCTTCGTAAGAAGCATTTCAAGGTCCTGGAGTGGCCTAGCCAGTCTCCAGATCTCAACCCCATAGAAAATCTTTGGAGGGAGTTGAAAGTCCATGTTGCCCAGCAACAGCCCCAAAACATCACTGCTCTAGAGGAGATCTGCATGGAGGAATGGGCCAAAATACCAGCAACAGTGTGTGAAAACCTTGTGAAGACTTACAGAAAACGTTTGACCTCTGTCATTGCCAACAAAGGGTATATAACAAAGTATTGAGATAAACCTTTGTTATTGACCAAATACTTATTTTCCACCATCATTTGCAAATAAATTCATTAAAAATCCTACAATGTGAATTTCTGGATTTCTTTTCCTCATTTTGTCTGTCACAGTTGAAGTGTAGCTATGATTAAAATTACAGGCCTCTCTCATCTTTTTAAGTGGGAGAACTTGCACAATTGGTGGCTGACTAAATACTTTTTTGCCCCACTGTACATATACATATAAGATGAGTAATGTAGGGTATGTAAACATTATATTAAGTGGCATTGTTTAAAGTGGCTAGTGATACATTTTTTACATCAATTTCCATTATTAAAGTGGCTGGAGTTGAGTCAGTATGTTGGCAGCAGCCACTCAATGTTAGTGGTGGCTGTTTAACAGTCTGATGGCCTTGAGATAGAAGCTGTTTTTCAGTCTCGGTCCCTGCTTTGATGCACCTGTACTGACCTGGCCTTCTGGATGATAGCGGGGTGAACAGGCAGTGCCTCGGGTGGTTGTTGTCCTTGATGATCTTTATGGCCTTCCTGTGACATCGGGTGGTGTAGGTGTCCTGGAGGGCAGGTAGTTTGCCCCCGGTGATGCGTTGTGCAGACCTACTACCCTCTGGAGTGCCTTACGGTTGTGGGCGGAGCAGTTGCCGTACCAGGCTGTGATACAGCCCGACAGGATGCTGAATCTGTAGAAGTTTGTGAGTGCTTTTGGTGACAAGCCGAATTTCTTCAGCCTCCTGAGGTTGAAGAGGCGCTGCTGCGCCTTCTTCACAATGCTGTCTGTGTGGGTGGACCAATTCAGTTTGTCCGTGATGTGTACGCCGACGAACTTAAATACTACCCTTTCCACTACTGTCCCGTCGATGTGGACAGGGGGGTGCTCTATCTGCTGTTTCCTTAAGTCCACAATCATCTCCTTTGTTTTGTTGACGTTGAGTGTGAGGTTATTTTCCTGACACCACACTCCGAGGGCCCTCACTTCCTCCCTGTAGGCCGTCTCGTCGTTGTTGGTAATCAAGCGTACCACTGTAGTGTCGTCCGCAAACTTGATGATTGAGTTGGAGGCGTGCATGGCCACGCAGTCGTGGGTGAACAGGGAGTACAGGAGAGGGCTCAGAACGCAGCCTTGTGGGGCCACAGTGTTGAGGATCAGCGGGGTGGAGATGTTGTTACCTACCCTCACCACCTGGGGGCGGCCCGTCAGGAAGTCCAGTACCCAGCTGCACAGGATAGGGTCGAGACCCAGGGTCTCGAGCTTGATGACAAGTTTGGAGGGTACTATCGTGTTAAATGCTGAGCTGTAGTCGATGAACAGCATTCTCACATAGGTATTCCTCTTGTCCAGATGGGTTAGGGCAGTGGGCAGTGTGCAGTGTGGTTGCGATTGCGTCGTCTGTGGACCTATTGGGGCGGTAAGCAAATTGGAGTGGATCTAGGGTGTCAGGTAGGGTGGAGGTGATATGGTCCTTGACTAGTCTCTCAAAGCACTTCATGATGACGGAAGTGAGTGCTACGGGGCGGTAGTCGTTCAGCTCAGTTACCTTAGCTTTCTTGGGAACAGGCACAATGGTGGCCCTCTTGAAGCATGTGGGTACAGCAGACTGGGATAAGGATTGATTGAGTATGTCCGTAAACACACCAGCCAGCTGGTCTGCGCATGCTCTGAGGACGCGGCTGGGGATGCCGTCTGGGCCTGCAGCTTTGCGAGGGTTAACACGTTTCAATGTTTTACTCACGTTGACTGCAGTGAAGGAGAGTCCGCAGATTTTGTTAGCGGTCCGTGTCAGTGGCACTGTATTGTCCTCAAAGCGAGCAAAAAAGTTATTTAGTCTGTCTGGGAGCAAGACATCCTGGTCCATGACGGGTCTGGTTTTCTTTTTGTAATCCTTGATTGGCTGTAGACCCTGCCACATACCTCTTGTGTCTAAGCCGTTGAATTGCAACTCTACTTTGTCTCTATACTGACGCTTAGCTTGTTTGATTGCCATGCGGAGGGAATAGCTACACTGTTTGTATTCGGTCATGTTTCCGGTCACCTTGCCCTGGTTAAAAGCAGTGGTTCGCGCTTTCAGTTTCGTGTGAATGAATGCCATCAATCCACGGTTTCTAGTTTGGGAATGTTTTAATCGTTGCTGTGGGTATAACATCTCCGATGCACTTTCTAATGAACTCGCTCACCGAATCAGCATATTCGTCAATCTAACTAATTATGTGACTTCTGAAGGTAATTGGTTGCACCAGATCTTATTTAGGGACTTCATAGCAAAGGGGGTGAATACATATGCACTCACCGCTTTTCCTTTAACCTCATAGTCCGCCCCATCCCGCATGCCGTATCGTTACTACAGCCTCAAGCTCATTACCATAACGCAACGTTAGCGATTTCTAAAAATCGCAAATGAAATGAATTAAATATGCCTGCTCTCAAGCTTATCCTTTTCTTAACAATCCTGTCGTCTCAGATTTTCAAAATATGCTTTAGAACCAGAGAAAATCAATAATTTGTGTAAGAGTGGTGATAGCTAGCTTAGCATTTAGCGTTAGCATTTAGCACGCAACATATTCACAAAAACCAGCCAAGGAATCAAATAAAATAATTTACCTTTGAAGAACTTCAGATGTTTCAATGAGGAGACTCTCAGTTACATAGCAGATGTCCAGTTTTTCCTGAAAGATTCTTGTGTAGGACACATCGTTCCCTTTTGTTACTATGCATTTGGCTACCGAAACTAACCGAAAATTCAGTCACCTACACGTCAAACTTTTTTCCGAATTAACTCCATAATATCGACTGAAACATGTAAAACGTTGTTTGAATCAATCCTGAAGGTGGTTTGTCATATATCTCTCCATTGAAAGCACCGTCCTTGAAGCCTGCTTTGTTGTCTGATTCGAATGGAAAAATACTGGGAGCTGACTTTTGCGCACCAAATGCCACGCAGACACCAAGCGGGACACTTGGCAATTGTAGTCTCTTATGGTCAATCTTCCAATGATATGCCTACAAATACGTCACAATGCTGCAGAGACCTTGGGGAAACAAGATAAAGTGTCAGTTTATTCCTGTCGCATTCACAGCCATATAAGGCGATCATGGAAAACGTAGCCTCAAAAATCCTGTTCATTTCCTGGTCGGTCATACATCTTGGTTTTGCCCGAAGCATTTGTTCTAAGGGACTCACAGTGAAAATCTTTGCAGTTCTGGAAACGTAAGAGTGTCTTCTTTCCAAAACTATCAATTCCAAGCATATTCGAGCATCTTTTCGTGACAAAATATTGCGCTTAAAACGGGCACGTCTTTTTATCCAAAAATGAAATACTGCCCCTAGAGTACTAACAGGTTAAATTTTGTTATTTTTTTATTTTTTTAAATTCACTTCACCAATTTGGACTATTTTGTGTATGTCCATTACAAATAAAATAAAAATATATTTAAATTACAGGTTGTATTGCAACAAATTTGGAACAACGCTGAGGGGATGAATACTTTTGCAAGGCACTGTACTCATTCAAGGGTTTTTCTTTATTTTTTATTATTTTCTACATTGTTAAATAATAGTGAAGACATCAAAACTATGAAATAACACATATGGAATCATGTAGTACCAGAAAAGTGTTAAACAAATCTAAATATATTTTAAATTCTTCATAGTAGCCATCCTTTGCCTTGATGACGTCTTTGCACACTCTTGGCATTCTCTCAACCATCTTCATCTGGAATGCTTTTCCAACAGTCTTTTAGGAGTTCCCACATACGCTTTGCACTTGTTGGCTGCTTTTCCTTCACTCTGTGGTCCAACTCATTGCAAGCCATCTCAGTTGGGTTTGAGGTCGGGTGATTGTGGAGGCCGGTCATCTGATGCAGCACTCCACCCTCCTTCTTGGTCAAATAGCCCTTACACAGCCTGGATGTGTGTTGGGTCATTGTCAAAAGGACAGATTTCCACCGGTCTAATGTCCATGGCTCGTGTTTCTTGGCCCAAGCAAATCTATTATTCTTATAGGTGTCCTTTTAGTAGTGTTTTTTTTGCAGCAATGTGACAATGAAGGCCTGATTACACACAGTCTCCTCTGAACAGTAAATGTTGAGATGTGTCTGTTGCTTGAACTCTGTGATGCATATACTCTGCAGCAGAGGTAACTGGGTCTTCCTTTCCTCATGAGAGCCAGTTTCATTTTAGAGCTTGATGGTTTTTGCGACTACTTGAATAAACTTTCAAAGTTCCTGAAATTTTACAGATTGACTGACCTTCATGTCTTAAAGTAATGATGGACCACCGTCATTTCTCTTTTTTTTATTTTAGCTATTGTTTCCATAATATGGACTTGGTATTTTACCAAATAGGGCTATCTTCTGTACACCTTGTTACAACACAACTGATTGGCTCAAACGCATTAGGAAGGAAAGAAATTCCACAAATGAACTTTTAACAAGGCACACCTGTTTATTGAAATGCATTTCAGGTGACTACCACATAAAGCTGGTTTGGAAAAAAAGCCAGGAGGGGTGAATAGTTTTGCAAAGCACTGTAGTGGCATGTAATTTGTAAATCCAAAAACGTTCCCTTTGGTTTAGCTGTTTAAGACGGTTCCCTTTTCTAATTGATGCTGGAACATGATCAATACCCATAGCTTGTAGGGAGGCAGGGTTGGCATGGTGTAAGGACTTGTAGCTTGCCAAGGGGTAGTCTTCATTCCCTACCCATATGGCGTACTGTTCCGCTAAGCGGTCTTGAAGACGTCTCTTTGTTCGTCCAATGTAGAACACCTTGCACTGTGGACATTCCAATCTGTAGATGACATGAGCTGATTTGCAGTTAATGAAATGCTTGACTTGATACTCCATTTTAGAAGCTGTGTCAACAACATCGTTTTTCTCTATTTTGCAATGGTTGCACTGGTTGCATTTAAAAGATCCCTTGGGTTTGTAGTCTAGCCATGTTTTTTGAGAGTCAGCAGGAAGATAACTGTGGGCTAATTTGTCATGTAGGGTAGGACATCTGTTAAAGCTTATGACTGGTGGCTCTGGGAAGACTTGGCGTTGTAGCCTATCACTTTGGATGATTCCCTAATTATTTTTTATGATTATCTTAATGTTCTCTGCTTCAGTGCTGTATTTTGTAACAAAGTACACTCTCTCTGATGTATCATGAGGCACTCTCCTTCACAACAAGTTCTCTTTGTCAAGTCATTGGGCCCTTATATCTGCATCTTTCAGGACCTGAGTGCTGTAGCCCCGATTCAAGAAGCAATTCTCCAATTCAGCAGATTTGACACTGTAGTCTGTTTCCTGATCGCAAATTCTGCGGACTCTTTGGAATTGGCCTTTATTTAACCAGATAGGCCAGTTGAGAACAAGTTCTCATTTACTGTAACGGTATTCCTGTGGTGAAGTAAAGGCGGACCAAAATGCAGCATGGTTTCTTTGATTCATGTTTAATAACAAAAGATAAACACGAACAATAAACGTGGAAAACCAAAAATAGCCCTATCTGGTACAAAACACAGAGACAGGAACAATCACCCACAAACATACAGTGAAACCCAGGCTACCTAAATATGGTTCCCAATCAGAGACAATGACTAACACCTGCCTCTGATTGAGAACCATATCAGGCCAAACATAGAACTAGACAAACTAGACATGTAACATAGAATGCCCACTCAGATCACACCCTGACCAACCAAAACATAGAAACATACAAAGCAAACTATGGTCAGGGTGTGACATTTACAACTGCGACCTGGCCAAATAACACAGTTACGCATGGGATAAACAAACGTACAGTCAATAATACAATAGAAAAGTCTACATACAGTGTGTGCAAATGTATTAAGATGTTGGAGGTAAGGCAATAAATAGGCCATAGTGGCGAAATAATTACAATTGAGCAATTAAACACTGGAGTGATAGGTGTCCAGAAGATGAATGTGCAAGTAGAGATACTGGGGTGCAAAGGAGCAAAAAAATTATTTGTTCCAGTCATTGGCAGCAGAGAACTGGAAGGAAAGGCGGCCAAACGAGGACTTGGCTTTGGGGGTGACCCAGTGAATATACCTGCTGGAGCACATGCTACGTGTGGTTGCTGCTATGGTGACCAGTGAGCTGAGATAAGGCGGGGCTTTACCTAGCAAAGACTTATAGATGACCCGGAGCTAGCGGGTTTAGCGACGAATATGATGCGAGGGACAGCCAACGAGAGCATACAGGTATTATATGGGGCTTGGGTGACAAAACGGATGGCACTGTGATAGACTACATTCAATTTGCTGAGTAGAGTGTTGGAGGCTATTTTGTAAATGACATCTCTGAAGTCGAGGATCGGTAGGATAGTCAGTTTTACGAGGGAATGTTTGGCAGCATCAGTGAAGGATGCTTTGTTGCTAAATAGGAAGCCGATTCTAGATTTAATTTAGGATTGGAGATGCTTAATGTGAGTCTGCAAACAACTTTTGACATTTTTACTGATGTCAATGTCCGGAAAATGAATGTTATCCTTGCTGTACTCCATAGTTAGTTTGATATTAGGGTTAATACTGTTAAGGTATTGGTGGAAGGAAATAAGTTTATCTTCTGAGACGGACCAAAACAGGCAAACATCATCAATATAGCGTCCCCACCATATAATCCGGTCAAAGAAATGGTTATTAGAAGGATCCAAAATTAAGTCACTTTCCCATATACCCAAGTACAAACCAGCGTAGGAAGGGCTGTAAGCAAACTCCCATGGCACACCCTGTTAAAAATACGTTCCTAAAAAATAAAGATGTTATGATTAAGAGTCCATTCAGTCAGTGAGACAATAAATTCTGTAGGAGGCATCTCAGTTTCAGGTCGGGTACTCAAGAAATGGTGCATAGCTGCCAAACCCTGTTCATGCTCAATGGTGGTGTATAGAGACTCCACATCCATGGTGACTAAAAAGGAAGCTGTAGCTATATTGTTCAATTCCTTAATTTTGTTCAACACATCTGTAGTATATTGAAGATAGGCTGGGAGTGACGGCAGAAAAGGCTTAATAAAGCAATCAATGTACTTAGAGATGGGTTCTGTCAGATTTTCATTACCACTAATGACTGGTCTGTCTGTTTTTTTTTCAAGATTCTTGTGGACATTTGGAAGAAGGTCAAAAGAAGCCATACGCGGACTGCCATTTAAAAGAACTTTGAACTCCTTGTCTGAAATGTAGCCATTCTCCTTAGCTTCTGTGAGGATCCCTTTCGATTCAGTTTTTAGGTCCTCTGTAGGGTTGAAGGTAAGAGATTGGTAGAATTTGATGGTGGTAGGCTTCTGTCACATATTTGTCCTTACTCCACACTACTGTCTGTTTTTTTTAACCACAATCCATCCATTTTTGAACAATGATTGAACTGCATCCCTTTCTGTCTTAAATTACGTTGTGTTTGGTTAGAGTCAATTTTACCCCTAAAACATATTCTCCAGATCAAAATTCACCTTCTTGGCAAATGTATTTAGTGTGGCATTCTGGACGATGGGACAACTGCGCCCAATGTTAAGTGCCCTCTCTGCTTAGCAGCATACTCTGCTCAGTTTGGCAGCCGCGCAAGTGGGAGATCTCCGTGTGCTTCAGTTTACCAGATCTTTTTTTCTCAGTTAACTTGAAGATCACTCCACGACCCACATGTTGCAGCGCTGTCGTTCAGCAGCAGATGATGCGCTGTCTCAGCCACTGCCTTGTCATTCCCACTCGCCTTCACTCACCACTGTCATCAAATGGACTCAAGCTAGCCACAAGTTCTGGCTGAGCTCAATCGTCATGAAACGCAAACACAGCGATGAGTTTCTCTCTCTTGGTTTCACACAAATTTGAGAACTAACGAGGAGCGCCCACAAAACAAATAATTTCTAATTTGGGTCCCAGGCTGAAAAAGTTTAAGAACCCCATGCTCTAGATCATCATGGTATTTGTAGTTCTTTGTGATAGCCACATTATCAGCTAATTAGCGTTTCACTTTTTGGGGGGTAAATACAGGTGAACATATTTATAAAAGTCACCCTGTCCTACCTAGAGAGATTTACACAGTTATCAAAACAGCACACCAGGGTAAACATAAGCCCTTATTTGAAGTGTTTCTAAAATCCCATATGGGAAAAATATATGATGGAAAAACGGTTGGAACCATTTCCCGTGTGACCGCTAGGTTTTATGGGTAGTATGACAAAGATTAGCCGTCGAGCCAGCTCTATGATCCACTCTAATCAAACAAGTAGTTGAGAAGTCTAAATGTTATCTCAGCACGCCATCTTGTGGCAATAATCGGACAGCGTTTGTTGTAAAAGTCACAGGTTTGGCAGGAACGCAAATCACAGGTGACAACTCCGAGTAGCACAATATGGCTGAACAAGCCTTCTTTATCCGCGTTTATTGGTTTTGCAAATGGGTTTTTAAGGAAACCTGGTGATAGGACAGGTTCATTTGCACACAGTTTATGTTGAACGAAGTGTCCGATTAACTCCACCAACGGTTCATCGGGTTACCAGAAATTGACTCCACCATGGAGTTGAGTTTAGTCAGCTAATATTACCCACTCAGTGGTGTGCTGTCTCTGGAAAGCTTACCTACACAGCCTTTTAAAACGAGAAGTTGAATGTCCACAAGGGACCACTAGGCTACACCTTCTGCATTTCTCGCATAGAAATCGAAACCAAAATGAAGCTGTCTCGAAAGAAATCCTGTGAGGTGACAATTAAACGAATGTCATAGAGCAATACAAGACGAGACTTAAAGATCAAACGTGCGCTGCTGGAGACAACACAATTAAACTGGCTCCTCTAAACAAAAGAAATGGATCCACGGCAGCAGGAATCTTCACAGGGCAAGGTAAATAAACCCGCTATTATGTCCTAATCATTCAAAGCCTCCTCTGGTTTGTCTCATTGAAGGAAACATCTGTCAAACGGTCAGTTCGTTTGTTATGTTATTAACCAAGTGTTTTACACAAGAAGTGAAGTGCACCCTAATTCTGTAATCCCTACCCAAAACTCCACTTCCTGATTGTTTCATTGTGAATGAATTATTGTCCAGCCAATGCAATATCCTGTTCACAACTGAAACAAACATGCATTGTTTTGGGGGATCGGCTAAATTATTGTTGCAAGAATATTATTCAAGAATTGTGGTCATTCTAGCACAAGTAAATATTGCACATTCGGTTTGTACTGGCAGTCCCATCCCAGAAACAAATGCATTAGTTACACATCAGCTAAAAACACTAGAGTAAAGTTCAACACCCCCCCATATTATTGATATGATTGTACTTTCACTTTCAAGAGCTCCACCATGCCACACAAAGAACGCAGTGAAGAGTCACGTGACAAGAGGCCCAGCGACGTACCTATCAAACATAACACTGAGGTATATAATCCATACACCAATCAGTCATTCAATCAATTTAACTGTAGTTGTGTTTGAGTGATTGTGTGTAACGGCCGCCTTAGCATGGTCCCAGACAGTCTCAGATCTGTATGTGCTTTTGCCAACTCTTCTGTCATATTCATTTTATTGTGTTTACTGCATAAAGATCTGGCAAAAAGGCTAGAGCACTGTGAAAATAGTTTCTCATCCGGAACAGTAATTAGCTTACTATGTGACATTTTCAGGAGGAGAAACAACCTTTCAGAAGAATGAGAAGTCCACCTAGACCCAGAATAACTGGTTCATTTAGACCAAGATTTGGAGGAAGATTCTACAGACCGCGGTAAGATTAGAGGGCATTTCAGAGCAACCTTGTAAATGTTCAAGGGTTTGCTCTTGATAATTTCAACATTTCCTTATCTTCACCCACTTTCGTCCAATTCAGATTTAGGTTGTAGAAATATTCACTCACTCACTCATCCATATACACTACTTTTCAAAAGTTTGGGGTCACTTAGAAATGTCTTTGTTTTACATGAAAACATGCATCAAATTTACATTTAACATTTACATTTAAGTCATTTAGCAGACGCTCTTATCCAGAGCGACTTACAAATTGGTGCGTTCACCTTAAGACATCCAGTGGAACAGCCACTTTACAATAGTGTCTAAATATTTTAAGGGGGGGGTGGAGAGAAGGATTACTTTATCCTATCCTAGGTATTCCTGAAAGAGGTGGGGTTTCAGGTGTCTCCGGAAGGTGGTGATTGACTCCGCTGTCCTGGCGTCGTGAGGAGTTTGTTCCACCATTGGGGGCCAGAGCAGCGATTTTGACTGGGCTGCGCAGGAACTGTACTTCCTCAGTGGTAGGGAGGCGAGCAGGCCAGAGGTGGATGAACGCAGTGCCCTTGTTTGGGTGTAGGGCCTGATCAGAGCCTGGAGGTACTGAGGTGCCGTTCCCCTCACAGCTCCGTAGGCAAGCACCATGGTCTTGTAGCGGATGCGAGCTTCAACTGGAAGCCAGTGGAGAGAGCGGAGGAGCGGGTGACGTGAGAGAACTTGGGAAGGTTGAACACCAGACGGGCTGCGGCGTTCTGGATGAGTTGTAGGGGTTTAATGGCACAGGCAGGAGCCCAGCCAACAGCGAGTTGCAGTAATCCAGACGGGAGATGACAAGTGCCTGGATTAGGACCTGCGCTGCTTCCTGTGTGAGGCAGGGTCCACTCTCAAATGAACCTACAAGAACGGGCCACCGCCTTGATGTTAGTTGAGAACACAGGGTGTTGTCCAGGATCACGCCAAGGTTCTTAGCGCTCTGGGAGGAGGACACAATGGAGTTGTCAACCGTGATGGCGAGATCATGGAATGGGCAGTCCTTCCCGGGAGGAAGAGCAGCTCCGTCTTGCCGAGGTTCAGCTTGAGGTGGTGATCCGTCATCCACACTGATATGTCTGCCAGACATGCAGAGATGCGATTCGCCACCTGGTCATCAGAAGGGGGAAAGGAGAAGATTAATTGTGTGTCGTCTGCATAGCAATGATAGGAGAGACCATGTGAGGTTTGACTGAGCCAAGTGACTTGGTGTATAGCGAGAATAGGAGAGGGCCTAGAACAGAGCCCTGGGGGACGCCAGTGGTGAGAGCGCGTGGTGAGGAGACAGATTCTCGCCACGCCACCTGGTAGGAGCGACCTGTCAGGTAGGACGAATCAAGCGTGGGCCGCGCCGGAGATGCCCAACTCGGAGAGGGTGGAGAGGAGGATCTGATGGTTCACAGTATCGAAGGCAGCCGATAGGTCTAGAAGGATGAGAGCAGAGGAGAGAGAGTTAGCTTTAGCAGTGCGGAGGGCCTCCGTGATACAGAGAAGAGCAGTCTCAGTTGAATGACTAGTCTTGAAACCTGACTGATTTGGATCAAGAAGGTCATTCTGAGAGAGATAGCGGGAGAGCTGGCCAAGGACGGCACGTTCAAGAGTTTTGGAGAGAAAAGAAAGAAGGGATACTGGTCTGTAGTTGTTGACATCGGAGGGATCGAGTGTAGGTTTTTTCAGAAGGGGTGCAACTCTCGCTCTCTTGAAGACAGAAGGGACGTAGCCAGCGGTCAGGGATGAGTTGATGATCAAATGAGTTGCAAAATGAATAGGAAATATAGTCAAGATGATGACAAGGTTATAAATAATGATTTTTAATTGAAATAATAATTTTGTCCTTCAAACTTTGCTTTTGTCAAAGAATCCTCCATTTGCATTAATTACAGCCTTGCAGACCTTTGGCATTCTAGTTGTCAAGTTGTTGAGGTAATCTGAACAGATTTCACCCAATGCTTCCTGAAGCGCCACCCACAAATTGGATTGGCTTGATGGGCACTTCTTTACGTACCATTCGGTCAAGCTCTCTCTCACAACAGCTCAATAGGGTTGAGATCCGGTGACTGTGCTGGCCACTCCATTATAGACAGAATACCAGCTGACTGCTTCTTCCCTAAATAGTTGTTGCATAGTTTGGGGTGGCAGGTTAGGGGCAGCAGGTTTGGGACAGCAGGTAGCCTAGTGGTTAGAGTGTTGGGCCAGTAACCGAAAGGTTGCTAGATCAAATCCCCAAGCTGACAAGGTAAAAGTTAACCCACTGTTCCTAGGCCGTCATTGTAAATAATAATTTGTTCTTACCTGACTTGCCTAGTTAAATGAAGGTTAAATAAAAAATAATAATGATAGTTTGGAGCTGTGCTTTGGGTTGTTGTCCTACTGTAGGAGGAAATTTGCTCCAATTAAGCGCCGTTGCAAAATGGAGATATAGCCTTCCTTCTTCAAGATCCCTTTTACCCTGTACAAATCTCCCACTTTTCCACCACCAAAGCACCCCCAGACCTACACATTGCCTCCACCATGATTGACAGATGGCGTCAAGCACTCCGCCAGCATCTTTTCATTTTTTCTGCATCTCACGAATGTTCTTCTTTGTGATCCTTCATTTCTCAGAACAAGAATAGACTGACGAGTTTCAGAAGAAAGGTCTTTGTTTCTGGCCATTTTGAGCTTGTAATCACCCACAAATGCTGATGCTCCAGATACTCAACTAGTCTAAAGAAGGCCAGTTTTATTGCTTCTTTAATCAGAACAACAGTTTTCAGCTGTGCTAGCATAATTGCGAAAGGGTCTTCTAATGATCAATTAGCCTTTTCAAATGATAAACTTGAATTAGCTAACACAATGTGCCATTGGAACACAGGAGTGATGGTTGCTGATAATGGGCCTCTGTACGCCTATGTAGATATTCCATTAAAAATCAGCCGTTTCCAGCTACAATAGTCATTTACAACATTAACAATTTCTACACTGTATTTCTGATCAATTTGATGTTATTTTAATGGACAAAATGTTTTGCTTTTCTTTCAAAAACAAGGACATTTCTAAGTGACCCCAATCTTTTGAACGGTAGTATAAATATTTTTTTTACTGTTTTCCTTCCTGTATAGATTCATAAGGGACGATCATTCATTCCGGAAGCCCCGCTTCAGTTTTGGGTTCCAAAGGTACCACCCTTTCACCCCTCGCCCACGGTTCAACTGGAGGGACCAGTCCGACCCACCACAAGGCCCCCCGTGCCCTAACAACCAGTACAACAACCAGAGGAACATGGACAGGAGCGGTCCCGCCAGGGCCTCTACTCCTAAAGAACACAGCAGTAGGTTTATACTCACGTAGCAGTTTAGGGAGGGTTAGACCAAATGACTCGGTGGTTACAGGGTAAGAGCTCTACCATCTGTGCCATGAACCAAATATCTTGGCAGTTTAAAAGTACAGGCAATACATACTTAGACCTATATCACTTTCCTCTTGTGAACACTAGAGAGCAGTGTGAGCAAGCAGTGGCCATGTTGACTAGGAATAATATTTCCATTCTAACATATAGGCTACGTTTGGAATGTGTTTTGCTCATCAGCATTCCCGGTGGTTGATATTCACCAAGCAATAACATGACAATGTTACATAATGCTGGCTGCACAAGGCATTGGTAGATATTCATCAAATTATAGGTGCTGTCTTTGCGTTTTGAATCAGTGGATAACTAATTGGTCTCTAGACTCTACCCACACACTCACACATACCATTTTGTTCGTGTTTCTGTTTCATTTATTTGTTTCCTGCAAATATTTGTCTTACATTTGAACTCTGCATTGTCGCGAATGGGCTCGTACTGTAAGTAAAGCCTTTCACAGTAAAGTCTACACCTGTTGTAATCGGAGCATGTGACCAATAACATTTGATTTGGTCACTATTAACCATTTGTATTTAGCCACTGTATATTCCTACATGTTTCTGATCATCAGATTTCTCCTCATCACGTTATTATCATGAAGAGTTTTGTAAGACCACAGTCGATGTGCTTGCAAGTCAACAATTAGCACTTATGGTTTAGCCCCATTCTCTTATCATGTTTGAAAGTGTTTTCTTGAATAACTTTGCATTGCCTGAAGAAGAACTTTGTCTTGTTACCTGCAATAGAAACCATACATGTCATCTTTACTCTCTTTGGTGTTGATAACATGAGCTGTATTGCTTTTCTCAACCACAGTGGTGTTTTCTTCTCCTATTTAATTCAGCTGCTAAGTCTCTGCGCAGACTGCAGTGCTGTGGAAGTGTGTGAGAGAGAGATTGTGTGAGGAACAGGTTGCTCTATGTGCCTGAGAGATATGCTATTATGGTGACTCATCTCTATAGTGTGTTACAGAAAGAGAGAGAAAATGAGAGCGAGAAAGCAAAAGAAAATGAGGAGAAAGAGGGAGTGAAGTACCGGGCAGACAGCCAGCTGTATATACTGAGCCCTAACAAAGCTATCGCCTCATATAGGCACACTGCAGTCAAACGTTGCTAGGCAGCTTTCTCAAATCACACCCAATGGATTGTGCTTAAAGAAACATTCATTTTAGCCCCTGCACACTGCCTGTAGACAATAAACCTCCCGCTGCCCGCAGAGAGATGGGGAAGCTTAAGCCTGAATTGTACCTGCAGCTAGAGACACCAATGTGATGAGAGTTGAGGACACTGGGTAGATTGAGGAGTCCCAGCATCAATCAGAGATAGTTAATTTAGAGATACCACCTATGCCAATCAAAGATTTTCGAGTTTATCACAGATGTCAGCTGCTGTAGTTTAGCTCTAACTTATCCCCCCATCTGTTCCCGAGCTGGTAGAGTGTGTTGTGTTGAATTGTTGTGAAGACGTGGTTTGTCTGTGTTATGTTGCAGGTGCTCTCAGGTCTTCTGCAGGCCCCAGCAGAGAGAAGGAGAAGCAGCCTGTGTCGTTCATAGTAAGTCCACATTCCACCACTCCTCTCTGCCTCTTCTGGGATGGGGGGAGTCTGCGCTGTACACAGTAGTGCACACATACTGTATCTGCTGTCCTACTCCCGTAGTGTATGGTGGTGGCCGAAAAAGTCTAATCATTCCCTTCATCTTCCAAAAAGTACAACATGCAGGCCTCTTTCATCATAAAAAACTTTTAGCCACTAAGGTAGCTTCACACAAATGATCCCTCCCTGCTTGACTGCTGCTTCAATTTCTCAGAAGTGAGATGCTCCACACTGGGAGGTACGCATTGCAACACATTTCCTCATGTTGAATAGAAACCTGAGTGCATCTCTTTTCCCATGATGTTCGCGATCAAAAATATTTAGTACACACACAGACTTTCACAGTCCTTCAAATCACAGAATGAAAAGAACCCTCAAACATTTGAGCAATCTTGGCTAGACTGCTCGGGAAGATTATTAACGTGTGTGTGTATGCATGTGTGTGTGTGTGTGTCCTCCACGCCCCTTGGTGTGATAGGAATTGGAAGGACAGAGAAAGCACAGACGCAGCATAAAGAATGAGAAAGTTGGAGTAATTGTGTGGTCTGACTTGGAGAGGAGCACAAGGTCGTCGTCGTCTTCAGTTTAAACATGCTCATTATTCAAATAGCCTGGCTGCCTGCTAACTTTAATGAGAGAGAGAGATGCACTTTTAAGGAACTCAACAACAGTCAGATGGGCTCTGAAAGGCAAACACAGGCAGACTAGCCACGTGCTGCCAGAGTACTGACGGTGTGTTAAGGTCTTAAGGAATACTTATAACTGTCTCTCACCCCTGTGTTTCTGTAGGTGGCTCAAGAGAAGGAGAGATCCCACAGCAAAGAAAGAGAGAGGGGTAGAGAGCTCCCCTCCACCATAAGCAGGGCCACAGCACGAAACAGAGCCATCCAACAGAAGAGGAGAGAAATCGAGCAGGTATAGCACCATTCACAGTACAGGGAAACAGATCGAGAAAGAGAGGGGATGTACCACATTGCAGCAGCAGGTGAGGAGAGAGGTAAAAGGATTTACACTAGTGTAAACACCAAAAACCGAGATTTGATCACTGCGGCGCCAAAACTAATTGAGAAATGGCCAGCTGAAGCTGCCTCGAATTTATCATAATTTGTTTCTTCCTTTTAGTAGCTGAAATGTTGAATAGGTAATCAGTCATGATCAGAGCCAATACATGGTGATGTTGTACATCCCTGGGTTGTTTACCTCCAATCACTCTTAAGCGCCTATCAGAGTCCAAAATGTGTACACGTGCACACAGCAGTGTTCTAGAATATTGGACCGTTGGCTTTCATACTTTTTGAATGATCTGTGCGGCTCAAGCAATTTCTCCAACTGTCAACACATTGAAATGGATAGAGGACGCGTACACGGAGCCATGTTGGATGGGAATTGTGAGGAGGTGTGCATTCGGGCTGTGCGGATTGTGTTCTCAGAGCAGCTATGTCACAATGGGACCCCGGACTATCACCTCTCTGCGTCTGTGGACTCTGAATTATGCCGAAGATGGAGCTCCTGTTATTGTCAGGTTGTTTGTCCAGGTTTTTTCATCATAAATCAGTCATCAGATGGGCGTAGTTCGGTTGTCTTTCAATAGGTTTTTAAACACGCGCTGTAATGGATACGTCACAGTTAATATGACAGAACATCACATGAAGCGTTGTCAGTGGGAGGTGTGTGTGTGTTGGGTGTTGTCTCTCCATCCACTCGACTGATGAGAAGTTCACTCTCGCTCTTCACATCTCCATGGTAACTGGAGAAGGTAGGCTCTGTCAGAGAGCAGTCTGGCAACAGGTAGCTGAAATACTCGTCCTCCAAAGACACACACACAATAAATATAACATTTTTGTTGTGGGGGATTAATTGCTTTGCTATAAAGGGCAGAATGACAGATTTTTCCCGTTGTCGGTTCGGTGATTCGAACTAGCCACCTTTCGGTTACTGGCCCAACGCTCTAACCGCTAGGCTGCGCATTCATGCACCAACCAACCCTAATTGTAACCCTAACCTTAAAATAGCCTTTGTCCTCATGAGATGTGGGAAATGTCCCCAAAAGAATCGAAGAACCAACCAACATACACCTTTGCATGGTGTGAACAGCTCTCTGTGCGTGAGTGCTGCTACCTTGGACTATTAATCCACTCCGTGGTAATGGCACACACATGACGGGACCTCTTGCCCCAAGCATCTCTCCCAGAACTCTCTCTCCCTATTTCCCACTTTTACTTTCTAACCTCTCTCTTTCACCTTTTTTCTTTCACCCTCTCTTCACATCCGCTCTATCTCTAGTGATTATTCTCTCTTCACCCCCCCTCTCTTTCTCTATCTCTCCCTCACTCCTATTTCCCCCTCTCCAGTCTCTTGTTTGCCTGCTCCTCTCCTGTGTCTGAATACTTCTGGTAATTCTGTGAGCTGAGTTTCTTTAGACCATCTGTGCTAAGCTCCTCACTGGAACAGGAGCCACAAAACAACCTCTCACGTGCCATGAAAATATGTTTGTGTGTGTGTGTGTTTTATGTCACGCTGGTGTACAGTTAGGACTGTGCCATCGTTTGGTTGCGTTTAGAAGATATAGTTTAGATTAGAAGATGATGTGGTTTAGTAGATAGATTTAGTGTGTACAGTATGTGTTTTAGGACTGTGATGCACAGTTAAGTGTGGTGGTGAAAATGCTGACTGTCTGTGTTTTTTATGCAGGTGTACCGTCAGGACTGTGACACGTTTGGCGTGGTGGTGAAGATGCTGATTGCCAAGGACCCGTCTCTGGAGCGGCCCATCCAGCCGTCTCTGAAGGAGAACCTCGGGGAGATCGGCCTGCGCTGTGTAGAGGCCATGCAACAGTTCATAGAGGAGTATGACACCAGGGAACCATCACCACAGTGACACACACTCCCCTTTGTCTTAACCTGTGTAAGTGGTGTGCTTGTATACCAAAACATACACACACAGTCATATCTCACAAAGCTCAGAAATGAAACTCAATATTGTATACGTGCTGATTGGGTATGTGACATTGCCGATGTTGAATAGCACGAGTCTATGTCATGACTCATGAGCTGGCCTGTCCTAGTGTCCTTGGTCAGTCAGGCCAAAGTCACTCCTGGTGCTCAGCCTTCTGGAAGCTCTGTCTTGACCAGTGATCGTGACTGCTACTGAAACTCAATAATTTATGATGTGTTATCAACTTTCAATATTGCTCTTGACAATGTGATGGAAGATATAGCTATTGCCCTTGTGTTTCCTACTGAAGTATAGCTAATGAATTCTAAGCCCTGTGACATATATATATAAAAAAATAAAAATACATGACATGATAATTGTACATATATGAGCTATGTTGATATACAAGGATGATTATATCTAATACAGAGGAAGAATCTATTTACACACAACGTTTGAATGTTTTCACTCTAATAAAATAAATCTGCTCTTAAAAATGATATGGGTGTTTGATTCAGTGTTGTATTGTATAGTGCTATTCCCTAGACCCCCTGATCTGCAAATCACCCCGATCTACCAGTAACTGCAAATTCTCTGTACCTCAGTTGGTAGAACATGGCGCATGCAATGCCAGGATACTGGGTTTGAATCCCGGGACCACCCGTATGTAAAATGTATGCATTTAACTTGCTAAATGGCATAAAATTATATTTACAGTATTAAATCAACCTGATCTACATATTTTTCTCATTTACCCAATAAAGGTGGTCAATGTGTGCAGCAGTCAGCTCAGGGCCATCGTATTGAGCATGTAAATTCAGCAAAAAAAGAAACGTCCCTGTCTTTCAAAGATAAATTGTAAAAATCCAAATAACTTTACAGATCGTCATTGTAAAGGGTTTAAACACTGTTTCCCATGCTTGTTCAATAAACCATAAACAATTAATGAACATGCACCTGTAGAACGGTTGTTAAGGCACTAACAGCTTACAGACGGTAGGCAACTAAGGTCACAGTTATGAAAATTTAGGACACTAAAGAGGCCTTTCTACTGACTCTGAAAAACACCAAAAGAAAGATGCCCAGGGTCCCTCATCTGCGTGAACGTGCCCTAGGCATGAGGACTGCAGATGTGGCCACAGCAATAAATTGCAATGTCCGTACTGTGAGACGCCTAAGACAGTGCTACAGGGAGACAGGACAGACAGCTGATAATCCTCGCAGTGGCAGACTATATGTAACAACATCTGCACAGGATCGGTACATCCGAACATCACACCTGCAGGACAGGTACAGGATGGCAACAACAACTGCCCGAGTTACACCAGGAACGCACAATCCCTCCATCAGTGCTCAGACTGTCCACAATAGGCTGAGAGAGGCTGGACTGAGGGCTTGTAGACCTGTTGTAAGGCAGGACATTACCGGAAACAACTTCGCCTATGGGCACAAACCCACCGTCGCTGGATCAGGCAAGACTGTCAAAAAGTGCTCTTCACTGACGAGTCGCGCCAGGGGTGATGGTCGGATTTGCGTTTATCGTCGAAGGAATGAGCATTACACAGAGGACTGTACTCTGGATCGGGATCGATTCGGAGGTGGAGGGTCCATCATGGTCTGGGGCGGTGTGTCACAGCATCATCGGAGTGAGCTTGTTCATTGCAGGCAATCGCAACGCTGTGCGTTACAGGGAAGACATCCTCCTCCGTCATGTGGTACCCTTCCTGCAGGCTCATCCTGACATGACCCTCCAGCATGATAATGCCACCAGCCATACTGCTCGTTCTGTGCGGCATTTCCTGCAAGACAGGAATGTCATTGTTCTGCCATGGCCAGCGAAGAGCCCTGATCTCAATCCCATTGAGCACGTCTGGGATCTGTTGGATCGGAGGTTGAAGGCTAGGGCCATTCTCCCCAGAAATGTCCGGGAACTTGCCAGGTGCCTTGGTGGAAGAGTGCGGTAACATCTCACAGCAAGAACTGGCAAATCTGGTGCAGTCCATGAGGAGGAGATGCACTGCAGTACTTAATGCAACTGGTGGCCACACCAGATGCTGACTGTTTAATTTAGATTTTGATCCCCCCTTTCTGTTAGTCACGTCTGTGGAACTTGTTCAGTTTATGTCTCAGTTGTTGAATCTTGTTATGTTCATACAAATATTTACACATGTTAAGTTTGCTGAAAATAAACATAGTTGACAGTGAGAGGACATTTCTTTTTTGGCTGCGTTTAGATTGATGTATGATCACTAAGCAGCCAGCCAGTAAGGCAGTCTAATAACAGCAGACTGGTAATGAACAGATCGTATTTCCACACCAGTATTTGGAGCGGTGTCCGGAGGAACGGAGACTGTCAGTCAACCAAAACAACATGGGATTCCAGCTAGAACCAACCACAGAAATCTGGAACAAGCAGCATTACAGCATTCATATACACTTATAAACATTTATAATGGCCTATTAAACATGGTTATTGTTATCGTGTCACCAAAAGATGTGACATTTCCATTGCTCATTGAAATCCACTTTAATTCCAATATGACACAACATCAACAAATAAACATGCAAGCCTTTTCTATCTCTACATCATGTTATACAAATAATGGTTCTGTAGTTACAAAATATATATAAATATTTAGGACCATTATGTACAGAACATTTACATTACTACATCCAAAACTTAAATAACATTTATTTTACTGTTATATACATTTAACAGGTATTATTATTGTTATTATCTGTTTTATCTAGTAGTAATATTATAACGTTGAAAAACAAAGCATGTTGCGGGAGAAAACAGGACTATACAGGACGTTACTGTGCCTGAATGGCCAAGGAGCGTAGGCTAGAGCTGTCCTTGGTAAGCGTGGAGAGCAGGGCAGTGTAGTTAGGTTCAACGGCTATTTATACAGGATGATAACACAATCTGCTAGCCAACTGTACTGTAGATCCAGCAGCTCTTGGTTTCCACTGAGGTAAACGACAACACTGTATGGCATCTATCTAGCACACATCGTCCGCAATCGCACTTCCAGCTGACTGGTTTTGGAGGGCTGTGGTGTTTGCCAGACAGTTTTTGGTTCTCCTTAGTAAGTGATGGACTGATTATAAGTCATTGGTTGGTCAATGCTATGAGAGGGTCCACTCAGGTGGTTTTCCAAGGTCCAGTAGATACATAAAATATGTGAGCACTTCAGCCATTAGTGCTCTTGGAGTTGTGTACCAATACTTATTTGAAACTGAGTCATTTAGGAGCATTCATTAAACTTTACAGACATGGTGAATTTATCCCTTGTCGGTTTCAAGACAGAAAAAATAATGCTAAAGAGTTGGTAAACTCCAGCATGAATTGCAATGAATTGCTCTATTATCTGTATGCCTTGTTGACGTACTGAACATTATGCATGCATAAACCCAATTTCTAGACATTGTTAAACTGGTTTTAAATAACAGCTGGTAAATTCACTACAGCAGTAAAATGTTATGAATTTGTCCCATATTTCTGTTATGTATCTGTGGAAGGCACACACACACACACACACACACACACACACACACACACACACACACACACACACACACACACACACACACACACACACACACACACACACACACACACTCTATTTATCAATCAAATGCTGTGACCTTTCTTGGGCTATATAATAATATACGGTTAACAATACAAATGTGATGTTTTTGCCAATTGTTAGTCACCTGACTCCATTGCAGGCTTCTTGTCCTGATTAGCTCATACTGTGTAGGTGTATACCCCCCCCCCCCCACCGCATAGAGCTAGTTGTGTAACTCACACACATCAAATATATATAGGCCTCTCTTTGACACACACACACGATCACTATTTCATATACTCTCTCTCCCCCCTTTCTCTCCCCCCTCCCACTCCCTCTCCTTCCTTTCTTTCTCACTTTCTTTTTCTCTGTCACCCTCCCACTCCCTCTCTCTCCATTCTCACAATCCCTAACTCTATCTATGAGATGATGCAGTTCTTGCTCTTCCTCCTCTGGCGCATGTGGAGCTGTCCGTGCAGCTGCCCTTGGTTTCCTCCATGTAGGGGTCCATGTATGGGTCCATGGGGGACCCCCATCCCTCCCATCCCTGTAGGGCTGTATCTGTGGCGCAGCTCCTCATTGTGGAGGTAGCGTAGCTGGACAGGTCTGGGGATGGGCTCCCCCAGGAAGTAACCCTTGTCTTCTTCAGACTCAGAGGATGAGGAGCAGCTGGAGCACCAGGGGTCTGCCCCCTCCCCGTATCCCTCCCCACCCAAGTGTGGTCCCCCAAGGCCCAGCGGCTGCATCCCCCCACCCCCCGCTGCATTGTGCAGGGTGAGGTCTGAGGTGGTGCGGGGGCAGGGTCTGTAAGGCTGCTGTCTGTACCCGCCTATGCCCTCCACCCCAAACAGGTCCCGGGCGGTACGGCCGGCGGGGAAACGGTCATAGTCCTCCTGAACACGACGGTGCGGGGGTTCCATCATATGACTTCCCCGGTCGGCCGTCAGGTGGAGGGCATTGTCAGAGCGTGAGCGTCGAGAACGCCGGTAGTGGCGACCGCTGCTGCGGTGGTTGCCGTTTCCATCATTACCATTGCCACAGTGTTTGCGTCGCCGTGATTGTGTTGGTTGTTGTTGCTGTATGGGCTCTGGCCCTTTTGGCCGACGACGAGGGATCCTCTCACTCATGGGGGTCATGCGGAGGTTACCACTACTCCCTATTAGGCCCACGCGACCTGTACCCTTAAAGGCCAGGGGCTGGGGGGAATCCCAGTACCCCAGGGGGTACCCCACCTGCACAGGTGCATTCAGGTACCCGTAGGGCCGAGAGGTCAGGGACTCAGAGCTGCGGAACTGGACAGAGGAACCCAGTGTGCCAATGTTACTCTTCTCAGACACATTCATCCCAGAGTCCTTACTAAGGTCTGGCATGGAGTATCGGGACAGGTGCTCTTGACGCTTACTTACCCCATCCAGTGAGTTACCTGGGAAAGATACACACACAGGTTATTCATGTATATAGATATTGAAGGTATTAAATAATCATTCATGATCCCTATTATCATATTATCAAATATTTGTACTATTTTTACTGAGGGAATTATAAACTCAATAGCTGACAGTGGCTCGAAAGGGCTGGGTTTTGATGAATAAATAAATGATAGGTGTGACGAGTCCTTGACCCCTCACTGGTCAATACTGCATGCCATTGTCTCAAGTTCTGTTGCTTATTGATGGTCTTTGCGTCATCATCAACTCCAATTCGGCTGTGGTCACCGAATATTATTTTCCTAGTCCATTGTGGATTGATACAGTTTATTAAATAGCATCGGCTACAGTAACAAGTAACAGCAATATTAAAACAAAAAAAGATCTGTGTTTGCTCAATATGTTTTGAGTGTTGACAGTCAACGTTGTTGTAATTGGCTTCAGTATAGTATAGGCCTTTACTCGTCGCACTTATCCTCAAATAAAAAATACTAGGCTCCTGTAAATTGTATTCTATGTGTGAGGCACGTAATCAATAAGCAAGATATAACCTAGGCCTGCTGTTATAGGACTGAATCATTTGCATATGTTTGGAGGAGCCGCACATATGTTGGATTACCGGACAAGAGGTGGGGGTGGATACAAGCCAAATGGAGTAGCCTATACACTGCAGGTAGGCCTATGTGAATAATGCCTCACAAGTAGACCATTTAGAAACAGGCTACTTGACGAATGCATGGAAATACAAATACATTTAGCAGATGCTCTTATCCAGAGCATTAAGGTCTAAGTGCCTTGCTCAAGGGCACATCAACTGTTTTTTCACCAAGTCATCTCAGGAATTCAACCAGCGACCTTTTGGTTACTGGCCCAATGCTCTTAATCGCTAGGCTACCTGCCACCCTAGGCCAGTATAAGAAAGTCACTAGACTCATTGCTGTTGAACCAGCTTTCAATGTACTGTAGTAGGGTAAGGGTGGCCTATTAGGCAGCATTTCCCAAACTAGGGGTCGCCTGATAAGAAAATGAGGTAGCGGGAGATTTTCCAAAATCCTGGTTATACATATACAGTACCAGTCAAAAGTTTGTACACCTACTCATTCAAGGGTTTTTCTTTATTTCTTTATTTTTCTACATTGTAGAATAATAGTGAAGACATCACAACTATGAAATAACACATATGGAATCATGTAGTAACCCAACAAGTGTTAAACAAATCTAAATATATTTTATATTTGAGATTCTTCAAAGTAGCCACCCTTTTGCCTTGATGACAGCTTTGCACACTCTTGGCACACTCTCACATCAACACCTTTGTCAGATTACACTGTGAAACTAAGAATTGATTCTATAGCTAGCAATCAAGAGGGCGACACAAAATGGGGCTCCATCTATCACAGGATGGCGGGCAGGCCTCTGCACTCTAGTTATGAATGTCTCCTCTGCAATATGGACGCATTGTATTATACACCCACTGTGCTATAATGGATACACTGAGAGCAAATGGCAGGCAAAAGAGCTGAGCGCCAAACTTGGAGATATGTAAGCAGGTAACTGTCACGCCCTGGTCTTAGTATTTTGTGTTTTCTTTATTATTTTGGTCAGGCCAGGGTGTGACATGGGTTAATTATGTGGTGTGTTTTGTCTTGGGGTTTTTGTAGGAATTGGAATTGTGGTATAGTGGGGTTATCTAGAAAAGTCTATGGTTGCCTGAAGTGGTTCTCAATCAGAGGCAGGTGTTTATCGTTGTCTCTGATTGGGAACCATATTTAGGCAGCCATATTCTTTGAGTGTTTCGTGGGTGATTGTTCCTGTCTCTGTGTTTGTTTGCACCAGATAGGGCTGGTTCGGTTTTTTCACGTTACGTTTTTGTAATGTTCGTTATCATCTTTAATAAAGATGTTTAATAATCGACCACGCTGCAATTTGGTCCTCCTCTCTTTCATCGGAAGAAAGCCTTAACAGTAACTCCAATTGTAAACTACATTGCCTATGCCTGTTTGTAAAACTGCAGTGCATTTGGAAAGTGTTCAGACCCTTTGACTTTTTCCACATTTTGTTACATTACAGCCTTATTCTAAAATGGATTTCCCCTCATCAATCTACACTCAATACCCCATGATGAAAAAGCACAACAGGCTTTTATAAAATTTTGCAAAAAAGAAAATCACATCACAAGTATTCAGACCCTTTACTCAGTACTTGATTGAAGTATATTTGGCAGCGATTACATTATTGAGTCTTCTTGGGTATGATGCTACAAGAGTGGCACACCTGTATTTTGGGATTTTCTCCCATTCTTCTCTGCAGATCCTCCCAAGCTCTGTCAGGTTGGATGGGGAGCGTCACTGCACAGCTAGTTTCAGGTCTCTCGATTGAGTTCAAGTCCAGGCTCTGGCGGGGCCACTCAAGGACATTCAGAGACTTGTCCCGAAGCTACTCCTGCGTTGTCTTGGCTGTTTGTTTAGGGTGGATGTCCTGTTGGAAGGTGAACATTCTCACCAGTCTGGGGTCCTGAGCGCTCTGGAGCATGTTTTCATCAGGGATCTCTCTGTACTTTGCTCCGTTCATCTTTCACTCGATCCTGACTAGTCTCCCAGTCCCTGCTGCTGAAAAATATCCCCATGCTGCCACCACCATGCTTCACCGTTGGGCCAGAGAATCTTGTTTCTCATGGTCAGAGAGTCTTTAGGTGCCTTTTGGCAAACTCCAAGCATGCTGTCATGTGCCTTTTACTGAAGAGTGGCTTCTGTCTGGCCACTCTACCATAAAAGCTTGATCGGTGAAGTGCTGCAGAGATGGATGTCCTTCTGGAAGGTTCTCCCATCTCCATAGAGGAAGTCTGAAGCTCTGTCAGAGTGACCATTGAGTTTTTGGTCACTTCCCTGACCAAGGCTCTTCTCCCCCGATTACTCAGTTTGGCTGGGCGGCCAGCGCTAAGAACAGTCTTGGTGGTTCTAAACTTTTTCCATTTAAGAATGATGGAGGCCATGGTGTTCTTGGGGACCTTTGATGATGCAGAAATGTTTTGATACTCTACCCCAGATTTTTCCTCGGCACGATCCTGTCTTAGAGCTCTACGGCCAATTCCTTCGACCTCATAGCTTGGTTTTTGCTCTAACATTCAATGTCAACAGTGGGACCTTATATAGGCAGGTATGTGCCTTTCCAAATCATGTCCAACCAATTGAATTTACCACAGGTGGACTCCAATCAAGTTGTAGAAACACCTCAAGGATGATCAATGGAAACAGGATGAACCAGAGCTCAATTTCGAGTCATATAGCAAAGGGTCTGAATACTTATGTAAATAAGGTCTGCCTGTTAACATACACTGCTCAAAAAAATAAAGGGAACACTAAAATAACACATCCTAGATCTGAATGAATGAAATATTCTTATTAAATACTTTTTTCTTTACATAGTTGAATGTGCTGACAACAAAATCACACAAAAATTATCAATGGAAATCAAATTTATCAACCCATGGAGGTCTGGATTTGGAGTCACACTCAAAATTAAAGTGGAAAACCACACTACAGGCTGATCCAACTTTGATGTAATGTCCTTAAAACAAGTCAAAATGAGGCTCAGTAGTGTGTGTGGCCTCCACGTGCCTGTATGATCTCCCTACAATGTCTGGGCATGCTCCTGATGAGGCGGTGGATGGTCTCCTGAGGGATCATCTCCCAAACCTGGACTAAAGCATCCGCCAACTCCTGGACAGTCTGTGGTGCAACGTGGCTCTGGATGGAGCGACATGATGTCCCAGATGTGCTCAATTGGACCTGGAGGAGATTTGGTTAGCATCAATGACACTGACACACTCCACCATAGTCTTTGTCCCCTCTCAACCCGCCTCCGTGGCCTCTTTAGGCAGCAGAACGTTCTCCACGGAATCGGCAACCTGCTTTCATCTGTGAAGAGCTCACAGGGCGCCAGTGAATGACCTCTGGCAAATGCAGGACTGGGGACCCTGACCATTTGAGCCACGGGTCCCGGATGGACGGGAGATTCCGGCAGCTCCGGGAGTGAAAATTTCCCTGTTGTCTATTCCATTTGCACAACAGCTGAAATGGTTGACTTGAGTTACATTAAGGTTCCCTTTATTTTTTTGAGCAGTGTAGATTCCGGACACTCCGGGTGAAGAGGCGCAGCGCCGGAGAGACGGGTGATTCCGGCAGTTCCGGAGTGAAGGGCGATTCCGGCAGCACCGGAGTAACGGACGGCTCTGGCAGCTCCTGACTGACAGGTGGCTCTGGCAGCTCCTGACTGACGGGAGACTCTGGCATCTCAGGACAGACGGGAGACTCTGGCAGCTCAGGACAGACGGGAGACTCTGGCAGCTCAGGACAGACGGGAGACTCTGGCAGCTCAGGACAGATGGGAGCACCTGTAGGGAAGAGACGGAGAGACAGCCTGGTGCGGGGGGCTGCCACCGGAGGCCTGGTGTGTGGAGGAGGCACCGGATAGACCGGACCGTGGAGGCGCACTGGAGGTCTCGAGCACCGAGCCTGTACAACCCTACCTGGCTGGATGCTCCCCGTAGACAGGCCCGTGAGGCGAGGTGGAATAGACCACACTGGGCTGTGCTGACGAACCGGGGACACCATGCGCAGGGCTGGTGCCATGTGCCTCTGATTGACCCCTGCCCACCCCAACTCATGCCCTGACCATACTAAAACAAAGACAAAACAAAGGAACTAAGGTCAGCCCGAGGAGACGACGCACTGAAGTAAGTATCCCATGTGTTATTATCATGAACACAAAATAACACAGAGATCAGATGCGCTGAGCCGGCTTCATGGCACCTGGCTCAATGCCCACTCTAGCCCGGCCGATACGAGGCGCTGCTATGTAGCGCACCGGGCTATGCCTGAACACCGGGGACACCGTGCGCCTCACGGCATAACACGGTGCCTGCCCGGTCCACCTCTCTCCATGGTAAGCACGGGGAGTTGGCTCAGGTCTCCTACCTGACTTAGCCACACTCCCAGTGTGCCCCCTCCAAGACATTTTTGGGGCTGCCTCTCGTCCTAGCCGACTCATACCACCGCCTTTCGGCTTTTGCTGTCTCCAGCTCTGCCTTGGGGCGGCGATATTCTCCCGGCTGTACCCAGGGTCCCTTGCCATCTAAGATCTCCTCCCAAGTCCAGGAGTCTTGAACCCGCTGCTCCTGGGTACCACCGGTTGTGGTGGGTGATTCTGTAACGGCCGTTGTTGTTGGAAGAAGAGGAGGATCAATGCGCAGCGTGGTAAGTGTCCATATTGATAATTTATTATCATGAACACAAAATAACGAGAACGAAACAAAACAGTCCTGAACGGTAAATACAAAAAACACTGAACAGAAAAGAATGACTCACCACTCAAAGGTGAAACCAGGGTACCTAAGTATGGTTCTCAATCAGGGACAACGATTGACAGCTCCCTCTGATTGAGAACCATACCAGGCCAAACACAGAAATCCCAAATTATAGAAAAAAGAGCATAGACTGCCCACCCCAACACACGCCCTGACCATACTAAAACAAAAACAGAACAAAGGAACTAAGGTCAGAACGTGACATTGCAACTCATGGTACGCTGATTCAGTACTCTCGTCTGCATTAAAAACAAATATCGATCCAGGTTGGATGAGGTGTGCACTGTCAACCACGCCCCCTGACTTTGAGAAGCTCCGACGGGACATGCATTAAGCACACCCATCTCATTAGTGCTGGTGAGATAAGAGAAATTATGTCAGACTAATTTGCAATTGTCATAGCCCCACATTTAAAGTACATGATGGTGAGTTCAGAAATACTGTTAGAAGGTTTTGCAATTGACTGCGTAGCCCCAATTAAAAAAGTAAACATAGGCTGTTAATTACATAATTTGTTTCACATGGTTCGGGTCACGAGAATTTTTAGACATCAAAATGGGGCCACGGGACAAAAACGTTTGGGAACCCCTGCAATAAGGGCTTGATTTTTAATCTAAAAAAAACAGAAAACGAGCTATTGTTACAGGATATTCACTTAAATGTTTTTAAATACGAGTGTCACCGGATCATCCTATCTCTCGTTCAATGATGGGCATGGAGGGGTTTTTACATACATGCAAATAATAACAGTAGCTGGATAAAATAATGTACAATAGCCCACATATATAAAACATAGATGCTCCCCAACTTGGTAATTAAGATTTATTTCAAAGCAGTCACATGAGCCAAACCTTTTATGATAGTCTTCTCAGCAAACCGGGAACATTCCCAGAACATTAGCTAAGATTCCCAATACGTTCTAGTTCTAGTTTTATCTAACATTAGGATGATAACATCCTAAAAACGTTTTTTTTTAAGGAAATATCATTGGTATGTTCTCCTAACATTCACTAAAATGTTGTGCACAACATCTGTAACAACCACCACAGAACATTCCCCAAACATTCTCAGTAGGTTTCTAGGTAATATAATAACACAATGTACCTGTAATGTTTTCCCAGCAAACCAGAATTGGTTCTGTGAAAGTTCCCAGAACATTTGATAGGTCGTGGCAAATGTTTTCATGACACACAAACTGTCCAGCCGTACTGATGATTATAGAATGTTTGCATAAAGCATTCGCCAGATGTTGCAAGAATGTTCCTAGAACACATTTAATTTGTTATTTTTTTACCTATTTTTTCTCCCCAATATCGTGGTATCCAATTGTTAGTTACAGTCTTGTCTCATCCTTGCAACTCCCGTATGGAATCGTGAGAGGGGAAGGTCAAGAGCCGTGTGTCCTCCGAAACACAACCCACCCAAGCCGCCCTGCTTCTTCACACAACCCAGAAGCCAGCCGCATCAATGTGTCAGAGGAAACACTGTACACCTGGCGACCGTGTCTGCGATACAGTGCCTTAGACCACTGCGCCACTCGGGAGGCCCAATTTGTTCTTTAACTTCTTGGATATAGGGGGTGCTATTTTAATTTTTGGATGAAAAACGTTCCCGTTTTAAACAAGATATTTTGTCAGGAAAAGATGCTTGACTATGCAGATAAATGACAGCTTTGGAAAGAAAACACTCTGACGTTTCCAAAACTGCAAAGATATTGTCTGTGAGTGCCACAGAACTGATGTTACAGGCGAAACCCAGATAAAGATCCAATCAGGAAGTGCCACATTTTTTGAAACAGCCTCATGCCAATGACTCCTTATATGGCTGCGGAGGAGCTAGGAGTCAGCTTACGTTTTCCACGTTTTCCCCAAGGTGTCTGCAGCCTTGTGACGTCTTTTTAGGCATTTCCATTGGAGAATGGCTGTAAGAGACCATATAGGGCGAGTGGACGCATGGTGTCTCCCGGAGAAAACGTTGCGTAAAATACTGAGGTAGCCATTTTTCCAATAGTTTCTTATGAGAAACCAACTGCCTCCACGGATATATTATTGAATACATATGTTAAAAACACTTTGAGGATGGATCCTAAACAACGTTTGCCGTGTTTCTGTCGATATTATGGAGCAAATTTTGAAAAAAGTTCGGCGTTATAGTTGAAGTATTTTCGGTCGATTTCTCGCCTCCAAAAATATTATTTTTAGAAAAAAGGAACATTTGCTATCTAACTGGGAGTCTCCTGAGTGAAAGCATCTGAAGTTCTTCAAAGGTAAATTATTTAATTTGGTTGCTTTTCTTATTTTTGTGAAAATGTTGCCTGCTGCCAGCACAGCCTAGCATAGCATTATGCCATGCTAAACTTACACAAATGCTTGTCTAGCGTTGGCTGTAAACGCATATATTGAAAATCTGAGATGATAGTGTTGTTAACAAAAGGATAAGCTTGTGTTTCAATATATTTATTTCATTTCATTTGCGATTTTCATGAATAGGAAACGTTGCGTTATGGTAATGGGCTTGAGGCTATGATTACGCTCCCGGATATGGGATTGCTCGTCGCTAGAGGTTAAACATTGCCAGAATGTTTCATTAGATCGTGGGGACCAGCGTTACCTGAAATTTGCACAAGTTTTTAAGGCTACACCCCAAATATTGCCAAACCTCCCACCTCAGCGCAAGCTAGGTCATTTACCAATCCTGATGCTAGGGTTTGAAAACAGAAGAGTGCTGGCTTTAACAGGTCGAAATTGCAAAACAAGCATGCATTTGACAATTGTGCTGGCTTAACACCCGCCGAAAATAAAGCCCCTTGTCTACAATGTAGCTTCTAAACTCAGTTGAGAGGGTACAGTACCTGTAGCATTGGACAGGGCCAGAGACTCCATAGATCCTCGGGGGGTCTGTTCCAGAGGGGTGAGGGGCTCTGTGAAGCTCATGCCATTGCTCATTGCTTTCCTGTTCTTGGTCAGGGGGGGCCTGCTGTCCTTCTGGAAGCCATGCATGCTGATGTTCCTCTTGTCCGAGAAGCCCTGGCCTTGGCTGGACACCTCGTTGAAGCTCATCTGGGTCCTCAGCTTGGGTGGGCGGAACTCGTCTTGGCTGTGGTGGATCCAGTTGTCCTGGAAGGATTGACCCCTCAGTGCCGCCATGGGCGTTCGCTTCGTGTTGCCCTGCACTTTAGCTCTGGACTCAGGCCTTTTTCCTGGGTTGACAGGGCTCTGGGCTGGGGGCAGGGGGTTGTGGGAGCTGGGGCTGTAGCCTTTCCTGGGGTTACACAGGCCCAGGAGCAGGGAATTGGGGGTTGGAGAGGCATCCTGCTGGGAGCCCTCGTTGGCTGTCTCATAGGCTGGGGGGTAAGGTTCATCCCGGCTCATCCACACTTGGTTGAGACTAGGGGTGCAGCTGGGGGCGTGACTGGGTGTGCGGCTAGAGCCAAGGCTCAGACGGTCCATTTGGATAGACAGCGGTTCCACCTCAACAGATAGACGATCAGTCATGGGTGCTGGCTGGCGACGCTCCTGCTCGGCATTTCGGCGCTCCGGTTTTAGAATCTTGATGCTGTGGTGAGACTCACGGGAGCGGGCACTCTGGAAGGCCGAGTCAGATGAGTCTGACTCGTCTGGGTCCTGATTGATGGAATTTATAACATATAATTGAAATACATATAAAATACACATACTATACAATGGTCAACTGAACATTCAGTCAAGTGGTGGTTGTTCACCTGTCCGGTGCTGCAGGAGCGTGAGCAGTAGATCTGTCCCTGTTTGGGCAGGAAGGGGCGCCCCAGGAGGGAACGCTTACAGCGGGCACAGCAGAAACACTCCTCTGTGGCGTGCCAATGCTGCCCGTCATATGTCATCTGGCCCTGGTCAATGCCTGGGGAAAGGATTAGATCCTGTCATTATGGGCTTCCATCCCTCTCCTCGCCCCTACCTGGGCTTGAACCAGGGACCCTCTGCACACGTCAACAACTGCGACCCACACATCATCGTTACCTATCACTCCACAAAAGCCGCAGCCCTTGCAGAGCAAGGAATACAACTACTTCAAGGTCTCAGAGCGAGTAACTTCACCGATTGAAATGTTGCTAGCGTGCGCCCCGCTAGTTAGCTAGCCATTTCACACCGGTTACGATTAGAATTTGAAATAATACTACTACTTACTACTAATAAGGTGTCAGTGTTGGGATATCACATACTGAGTCTAATAAACCCATTATCTACAGTGAGACTGTATCACTCCTCAGTAAGCCAACAGCTAATCTGTAAAATATGAGCCTGCAAAATATTTTAATGATATTTACTGGATGAAGAAATTAAGTACAGTACAAACTGATATTGTGATTTTACCCAAAACTGGGATTATGCGGTCTATATAATAATTTAAAAATACATTTATAGAAAGCCCTTCTCCTAAACCAAGGGAACTAATAATATTTCACATGGTCCATCTGGACACAACATGGCATCCTCTGGGTCTGAATGGCTCATAGCTTCCCCCTGTCTAACTGGATTCTGGGCAGCAGATAATAACCACCTTCATTTCCCTAGCCAGTCATGTCTTAGCACAGCTGAATGATGCACATGGCTCTGAGTGTTCTGTTCTGCTATCGAGTGACAGCTGCTTTCAAAATGACTTCTACTGTAAATTGGTATGTAATGTTTTCTATTATAAGCTTTAGTCATGAATGCTTGAAGCTATGGATTTCTATCTCAGATTTTATGACTATTCTCTCTTAACGACTACAGGGTCCTTGAATGACGCCATTGTGTTTTGTCACACAAAAAAACATGTCAATAATGAAATGAGTTGAGACATGGAGAGATGGCGGTAATGACACAGAGAAAGACAAAGTGAGTTTTATAGAGTGTGTGAACAACACAGTCAAAGAGAGAGGCTGGAAGACAGGGGGTAAGATACATGTAAAGAGACACAGAGACAAAGAAAGGGTGAAAAATAGAGCAAGGGAAGAAATGCTATAAAGAAAAACGGGGATTGATATAAAGTTACCAAGAGAGACTGAGTGGGATGGCAGGAGATGAACAGCAGTGGAGAGAGTGGCAGAGACAGAGAAAGACAGAAAAACAGGAAAAGGATGCAGGTGCGTTTTGAAGAATAGAATCTTTGCATGATTTATCTATTTCCATGTCTAAACGTACAATCTGATAATAATCAATAGAAAGAAAGAGAAGAGTGCAGTAAGCATGTATAAATCGTGTTTAGGAAACATCTAGAACCATGTACCTATGTGTTCACCGCAGGCGTCACAGTACTCTGCATACAGGGACTCGAAGCAGTGGCAGCAGTGTGGACGTCCATCCTTCATGATGTAGCGCTGGCCGCCCAGCGGAGCCTCACACTCATAGCAGCAGAAGTGCTTCATGTGCCAGTGCCTGCCTTCTGCCTCTGTGCACTCATCAGCAAAAATAATCTAAAAAAGAGAGTGAGAGAGAGTGACAGGCAGACAGAGAGAGAGAGCGCAAAGATAATCATCAGCAAAATCATCTAAAGCTATTAGAGAGACACCAAGCTCATCAGCAAAGACAATGAAATATAATATGCAGGAGAGACAGAGAACAGACTGTCAAACCATAGAACACCAGAGGGGGAGAGAGATAGACAGATTCTGGGCTTGCACGCATCTTAGCAGCAGAAATAAGACTCAGTCAAACGGAGCAAAACCTCTGCAGAGCTGGATAACTGAGATGTGGAAGGACGGATGAGATCCCTCAACACTCTTTACCCTGTAAAACCCAATCTCACCCTTCTGAGCTCCAGCTCCAGTTCCTCCCAACTTCCCACCACCTTAAACCCAATCTCAACCTTCTGAGCTCCAGCTAACCCAGCCAACCCTCCCACCACCCCAGCCGGGCTCACCTCATCGCAGGCACAGCAGCGGGGTTTGAGCATCTCTGAATGGTGCCGGCCGCAGTAGATCTTCCCTTCCTGGTGAAAGTAGATGAGGTCCACCAGGAGCTCCTCACACATGCTGCACACAAAGCAGTGAGGGTGCCACACCAGGCCGTGGCCTGCCCGTGACGCAAACACCACAATGTCCCCTCCATTTATCTGGCCCCCACACTGAGAGAGAGAGAGCGAGAAAGGGAGGGGAGGCAGGGGAGACAGGGAGAGGGAGTGAGAGATAAATAGATGAAAAGAGAGAGAAAGAGAGAGTCAAAGAAAGGAATTGACCGAGGGGGAGGGGGAGCAAGACGCCAGTTACATGATATAAATAATCCAATCTTTTTAAATGTGCATGACCTAATCACAAAAGGGCTTCTATGGCTAATCCTTCTGATTAGACATCAAACAGAATACCAAGGCAAGCTGATTATTTTCAAATATTTGATTTGCTGTGGCAAAGATTTTATCCCATTTGCACTGTCCCCTAGTGCAGTGGTTCCCAAACTTTTTATAGCCCCGTACCCCTTCAAACATTCATCCTCCAGCTGCGTACCCCCCCCCCCCCCTCTAGCACCAGGGTCAGTACACTTTCAAATGTTGTTTTTTGCCATCTTAAGTCTGCCAAATTAATTAATAAAAAATTCTACAATGTGATTTTCTGGATTTTTTTCTCATTTTGTCTGTCATAGTTGAAGTGTACCTATGATGAAAATTACAGGCCTCTCATCTTTTTAAAGTGGGAGAACTTGCACAATTGGTGGCTGACTAAATACTTTTTTGCCCCACTGTACATGCAAACCTTATTTGTTCATCAAAAATTGTGAATAACTAACCACAGGTTAATGAGAACAGTATGTTAGAAAGGATGCATATACAGTTGAAGTCGGAAGTTTACATACACCTTAGCCAAATACATTTAAATTCTTCACAATTCCTGACATTTAATCCTAGTAAAAATTCCCTGTCTTAGGTCAGTTATGATCACCACTTTATTTTAAGAATGTGAAATGTCAGAATAATAGTGGAGAGAACGATTTATTTCAGCTTTTATTTATTTCATCACATTCACAGTGGGTCAGAAGTTTACATACACTCAATTAGTCTTTGGTAGCATTGCCTTAAAATTGTGTAACTTGGGTCAAATGTTTCAGGATGAACCAAATTTGCGGAGGTCTATAATTTTTTTCTGAGGTCTTGGCTGATTTTTTGGGATTTTCCCATGATGTCAAGCAAAGAGGCACTGAGTTTGAAGGCAGGCCTTGAAATACATCCACAGCTACACCTCCAATTTACAAAAATTATGTCAATTAGCCTATCAGAAACTTCTAAAGCCATGACATAATTGTCTGGAATTTTCCAAGCTGTTTAAAGGCACAGTCAACTTAGTGTATGTAAACTTCTGACTCACATTAACAATTTTCTACACTGTATTTCTGATCAATATGATGTTATTTTGATGGACAAAAAATGTGCTTTTCTTTAAAAAACAAGGACATTTCTAAGTGATCCCAAACTTTTGAACGGTAGTGTAAGTGAACCCCAAATCAATGTATTTCTCATTACATTTACATTTAAGTCATTTAGCAGACGCTCTTATCCAGAGCGACTTACAAATTGGTGCATTCACCTTATGACATCCAGTGGAGCAGCCACTTTACAATAGTGCATCTAAATCTTTTAAGGGGGGAGGGTGAGAAGGATTACTTTATCCTATCCTAGGTATTCCTTAAAGAGGTGGGGTTTCAGGTGTCTCCGGAAGGTGGTGATTGACTCCGCTGTCCTGGCGTCGTGAGGGAGTTTGTTCCACCATTGGGGGGCCAGAGCAGCGAACAGTTTTGACTGGGCTGAGCGGGAACTGTACTTCCTCAGTGGTAGGGAGGCGAGCAGGCCAGAGGTGGATGAACGCAGTGCCCTTGTTTGGGTGTAGGGCCTGATCAGAGCCTGGAGGTACTGAGGTGCTGTTCCCCTCACAGCTCCGTAGGCAAGCACCATGGTCTTGTAGCGGATGCGAGCTTCAACTGGAAGCCAGTGGAGAGAGCGGAGGAGCGGGGTGACGTGAGAGAACTTGGGAAGGTTGAACACCAGACGGGCTGCGGCGTTCTGGATGAGTTGTAGGGGTTTAATGGCACAGGCAGGGAGCCCAGCCAACAGCGAGTTGCAGTAATCCAGACGGGAGATGACAAGTGCCTGGATTAGGACCTGCGCCGCTTCCTGCGTGAGGCAGGGTCGTACTCTGCGGATGTTGTAGAGCATGAACCTACAGGAACGGGCCACCGCCTTGATGTTAGTTGAGAACGACAGGGTGTTGTCCAGGATCACGCCAAGGTTCTTAGCGCTCTGGGAGGAGGACACAGTGGAGTTGTCAACCGTGATGGCGAGATCATGGAAGGGCAGTCCTTCCCCGGGAGGAAGAGCAGCTCCGTCTTGCCGATGTTCAGCTTGAGGTGGTGATCCGTCATCCACACTGATATGTCTGCCAGACATGCAGAGATGCACCCGCCACCTGGTCATCAGAAGGGGGAAAGGAGAAGATTAATTGTGTGTCATCTGCATAGCAATGATAGGAGAGACCATGTGAGGTTATGACAGAGCCAAGTGACTTGGTGTATAGCGAGAATAGGAGAGGGCCTAGAACAGAGCCCTGGGGGACACCAGTGGTGAGAGCACGTGGTGAGGAGACGGATTCTCGCCACGCCACCTGGTAGGAGCGACCTGTCAGGTAGGACGCAATCCAAGCGTGGGCCGCGCCGGAGATGCCCAACTCGGAGAGGGTGGAGAGGAGGATCTGATGGTTCACAGTATCGAAGGCAGCCGATAGGTCTAGAAGGATGAGAGCAGAGGTCTAGAAGGATGAGAGCAGAGGAGAGAGAGTTAGCTTTAGCAGTGCGGAGCGCCTCCGTGATACAGAGAAGAGCAGTCTCAGTTGAATGACTAGTCTTGAAACCTGACTGATTTGGATCAAGAAGGTCATTCTGAGAGAGATAGCGGGAGAGCTGGCCAAGGACGGCACGTTCAAGAGTTTTGGAGAGAAAAGAAAGAAGGGATACTGGTCTGTAGTTGTTGACATCGGAGGGATCGAGTGTAGGTTTTTTCAGAAGGGGTGCAACTCTCGCTCTCTTGAAGACGGAAGGGACGTAGCCAGCGGTCAGGGATGAGTTGATGAGCGAGGTGAGGTAAGGGAGAAGGTCTCCGGAAATGGTCTGGAGAAGAGAGGAGGGGATAGGGTCAAGCGGGCAGGTTGTTGGGCGGCCGGCCGTCACAAGACGCGAGATTTCATCTGGAGAGAGAGGGGAGAAAGAGGTCAGAGCACAGGGTAGGGCAGTGTGAGCAGAACCAGCGGTGTTGTTTGACTTAGCAAACGAGGATCGGATGTCGTCGACCTTCTTTTCAAAATGGTTGACGAAGTGCACTGCAGTTGGTTCCGGGTTGGAGCGAGCGGTCGCATCTGCACTCCGTCCGCAGGTAGTATTACATTTCATTATTTCATTATAGTACAACGGTTTGATTTGTCTAATCTTAGCAATTTCTTCTTAGCTAGCTACATAGCCGTCTTTGTATCATAGATAATTGCGTAATTATCGTATTTCGTCGTCCTAACGCAGTCTACACTGCCTGCAGCTAGCCAGCTAGCTAACGTCCACCGTTAGCTAGTCCACCGTCTACCGATTAGCAGCACAACTATTACACTCAACTGAACGACTTGATTAGTGTAGTGTTAGCTAGCTACATAGTTGTCTTGCTGTCTTCGTATCCAAGATAATTGTGTAGTTTAGAGTGTGTAGTTTTAGAGTGATTATCTTAATTTACCGAGGTTAGCTAGCCAGCTATTTGTCGTCCTTAACGTAGGAGACTCTGCTAGCTAGCCAACAGCTAGCCAACGTCTACCGAACAGAACTTCTGCACTCAACAATCCGGTCGCATTTCGCTTCGCTCCACAGGTAGTATCACATTTTTCATTTCATTTCATTACAGTACAACGGCTTGATTTGTTTGATCGTAGCTAGCTACATAGCCGTCTTTGTATCAAAGATAATTGTGTAGTCTAGAGCGATTTCCTAGGTTAGCTAGCCAGCTATTGTCGTTCTTTTAACGCAACGTAACGTAATCAACACTGCTAGCTAGCCAGCTAGCCCCGAATAGCAGCACAGTAGAAACTATTACACTCAACGGAACGACTTGATTAGTGTAGTGTCAACAACGCAGCCAATGCCAGCTAGCCTACATAGTCAACAACGCAGCCTCTGCCAGCTAGCCTACTTCAGCAGTACTGTATCATTTTAATCATTTTAGTCAATAAGATTCTTGCTACGTAAGCTTAACTTTCTGAACACTCGAGACGTGTAGTCCACTTGTCATTCCAATCTCCTTTGCATTAGCGTAGCCTCTTGTGTAGCCTGTCAACTATGTGTCTGTCTATCCCTGTTCTCTCCTCTCTGCACAGACCATACAAACGCTCCACACCGCGTGGCCGCGGCCACCCTAATCTGGTGGTCCCAGCGCGCACGACCCACGTGGAGTTCCAGGTCTCCGGTAGCCTCTGGAACTGCCGATCTGCGGCCAACAAGGCAGAGTTCATCTCAGCCTATGCCTCCCTCCAGTCCCTCGACTTCTTGGCACTGACGGAAACATGGATCACCACAGACAACACTGCTACTCCTACTGCTCTCTCTTCGTCTGTCCACGTGTTCTCGCACACCCCGAGAGCTTCTGGTCAGCGGGGTGGTGGCACCGGGATCCTCATCTCTCCCAAGTGGTCATTCTCTCTTTCTCCCCTTACCCATCTGTCTATCGCCTCCTTTGAATTCCATGCTGTCACAGTTACCAGCCCTTTCAAGCTTAACATCCTTATCATTTATCGCCCTCCAGGTTCCCTCGGAGAGTTCATCAATGAGCTTGATGCCTTGATAAGCTCCCTTCCTGAGGACGGCTCACCTCTCACAGTTCTGGGCGACTTTAACCTCCCCATGTCTACCTTTGACTCATTCCTCTCTGCCTCCTTCTTTCCACTCCTCTCCTCTTTTGACCTCACCCTCTCACCTTCCCCCCCTACTCACAAGGCAGGAAATACGCTCGACCTCATCTTTACTAGATGCTGTTCTTCCACTAACCTCATTGCAACTCCCCTCCAAGTCTCCGACCACTACCTTGTATCCTTTTCCTCTCGCTCTCATCCAACACTTCCCACACTGCCCCTACTCGGATGGTATCGCGCCGTCCCAACCTTCGCTCTCTCTCCCCGCTACTCTCTCCTCTTCCATCCTATCATCTCTTCCCTCTGCTCAAACCTTCTCCAACCTATCTCCTGATTCTGCCTCCTCAACCCTCCTCTCCTCCCTTTCTGCATCCTTTGACTCTCTATGTCCCCTATCCTCCAGGCCGGCTCGGTCCTCCCCTCCCGCTCCGTGGCTCGATGACTCATTGCGAGCTCACAGAACAGGGCTCCGGGCAGCCGAGCGGAAATGGAGGTAAAACTCGCCTCCCTGCGGACCTGACATCCTTTCACTCCCTCCTCTCTACATTTTCCTCTTCTCTCTCTGCTGCTAAAGCCACTTTCTACCACTCTAATGATTCCAAGCATCTTTGAAAAGAAGGTCCTCTAACCCTAGGAAGCTCTTTGCAACCTTCTCCTCCCTCCTGAAATCCTCCTCCCCCCCCCCCCTCCTCCTCTCTCTGCAGATGACTTCCCTGACCGCTCAACCATTTTGAAAGAGAGAGGTCTGAAAAAACCTACATCCGATCCAACTACAGACCAGTTTGCTAAAACTCTTGAACGTCAAATCTCTCTCAGGATGACACCAAATCAGTCAGGTTTCAAGACTAGTTCTGCTGCTCTTCTCTGTACACTGCCTACCCTGCTCTCATCCTTCTAGACCTATCGGCTGCCTTCGATACTGTGAACCATCAGATCCTCCTCTCCACCCTCTCCGAGTTGGGCATCTCCGGCGCGGCCCACGCTTGGATTGCGTCCTACCTGACAGGTCGCTCCTACCAGGTGGCGTGGCGAGAATCCATCTCCACACCACGTGCTCTCACCACTGGTGTCCCCCAGGGCTCTGTTCTAGGCCCTCTCCTATTCTCGCTATACACCAAGTCACTTGGCTCTGTCATAACCTCACATGGTCTCTCCTATCATTGCTATGCAGATGACACACAATTAATCTTCTCCTTTCCCCCTTCTGATGACCAGGTGGCGAATCGCATCTCTGCATGTCTGGCAGACATATCAGTGTGGATGACGGATCACCACCTCAAGCTGAACCTCGGCAAGACGGAGCTGCTCTTCCTCCCGGGGAAGGACTGCCCGTTCCATGATCTCGCCATCACGGTTGACAACTCCATTGTGTCCTCCTCCCAGAGCGCTAAGAACCTTGGCGTGATCCTGGACAACACCCTGTCGTTCTCAACTAACATCAAGGCGGTGGCCCGTTCCTGTAGGTTCATGCTCTACAACATCCGCAGAGTACGACCCTGCCTCACACAGGAAGCGGCGCAGGTCCTAATCCAGGCACTTGTCATCTCCCGTCTGGATTACTGCAACTCGCTGTTGGCTGGGCTCCCTGCCTGTGCCATTAAACCCCTACAACTCATCCAGAACACCGCAGCCCGTCTGGTGTTCAACCTTCCCAAGTTCTCTCACGTCACCCCGCTCCTCCGCTCTCTCCACTGGCTTCCAGTTGAAGCTCGCATCCGCTGCAAGACCATGGTGCTTGCCTACGGAGCTGTGAGGGGAACGGCACCTCCAGGCTCTGATCAGGCCCTACACACAAACAAGGGCACTGCGTTCATCCACCTCTGGCCTGCTCGCCTCCCTACCACTGAGGAAGTACAGTTCCCGCTCAGCCCAGTCAAAACTGTTCGCTGCTCTGGCAGCGGAGTCAATCACCACCTTCCGGAGACACCTGAAACCCCACCTCTTTAAGGAATACCTAGGATAGGATCAAGTAATCCCTCTCACCCCCCCTTAAAAGATTTAGATGCACTGCTGTTCCACTGGATGTCATAAGGTGAATGCACCAATTTGTAAGTCGCTCTGGATAAGAGCGTCTGCTAAATGACTTAAATGTAAATGTAAATGAAGTCATCTGCAGAGAGGGAGGAGGGGGGGGGAGGATTCAGGAGGGAGGAGAAGGTGGCAAAGAGCTTCCTAGGGTTAGAGGCAGATGCTTGGAATTTAGAGTGGTAGAAAGTGGCTTTAGCAGCAGAGAGAGAAGAGGAAAATGTAGAGAGGAGGGAGTGAAAGGATGTCAGGTCCGCAGGGAGGCGAGTTTTCCTCCATTTCCGCTCGGCTGCCCGGAGCCCTGTTCTGTGAGCTCGCAATGAGTCGTCGAGCCACGGAGCGGGAGGGGAGGACCGAGCCGGCCTGGAGGATAGGGGACATAGAGAGTCAAAGGATGCAGAAAGGGAGGAGAGGAGGGTTGAGGAGGCAGAATCAGGAGATAGGTTGGAGAAGGTTTGAGCAGAGGGAAGAGATGATAGGATGGAAGAGGAGAGAGTAGCGGGGAGAGAGAGCGAAGGTTGGGACGGCGCGATACCATCCGAGTAGGGGCAGTGTGGGAAGTGTTGGATGAGAGCGAGAGGGAAAAGGATACAAGGTAGTGGTCGGAGACTTGGAGGGGAGTTGCAATGAGGTTAGTGGAAGAACAGCATCTAGTAAAGATGAGGTCGAGCGTATTGCCTGCCTTGTGAGTAGGGGGAAGGTAAGACGGAGAGGTCAAAAGAGGAGAGGAGTGGAAAGAAGGAGGCAGAGAGGAATGAGTCAAAGGTAGACGTGGGGAGGTTAAAGTCGCCCAGAACTGTGAGAGGTGAGCCGTCCTCAGGAAAGGAGCTTATCAAGGCATCAAGCTCATTGATGAACTCTCCGAGGGAACCTGGAGGGTGATAAATGATAAGGCTGTTAAGCTTGAAAGGGCTGGTAACTGTGACAGCATGGAATTCAAAGGAGGCGATAGACAGATGGGTAAGGGGAGAAAGAGAGAATGACCACTTGGGAGAGATGAGGATCCCGGTGCCACCACCCCGCTGACCAGAAGCTCTCGGGGTGTGCGAGAACACGTGGGCGGACGAAGAGAGAGCAGTAGGAGTAGCAGTGTTATCTGTGGTGATCCATGTTTCCGTCAGTGCCAAGAAGTCGAGGGACTGGAGGGAGGCATAGGCTGAGATGAACTCTGCCTTGTTGGCCGCAGATCGGCAGTTCCAGAGGCTACCGGAGACCTGGAACTCCACGTGGGTTGTGCGCTGGGACCACCAGATTAGGGTGGCCTCGGCCACGCGGTGTGGAGCGTTTGTATGGTCTGTGCAGAGAGGAGAGAACAGGGATAGACAGACACATAGTTGACAGGCTACAGAAGAGGCTACGCTAATGCAAAGGAGATTGGAATGACAAGTGGACTACACGTCTCGAATGTTCAGAAAGTTGAGCTTACGTAGCAAGAATCTTATTGACTAAAATGATTAAAAATGATACAGTACTGCTGAAGTAGGCTAGCTGGCAGTGGCTGCGTTGTTGACTTTGTAGGCTAGCTGGCAGTGGCTGCGTTGTTGATTCGGGGGCTAGCTGGCTAGCTAGCAGTGTTGATTACGTTACGTTGCGTTAAAAGAACGACAATAGCTGGCTAGGTAACCTAGAAAATCGCTCTAGACTACACAATTATCTTTGATACAGAGACGGCTATGTAGCTAGCTATGTAGCTAGCTACGATCAAACAAATCAAACCGTTGTACTGTAATGAAATTAAAAGAAAATGTGATACTACCTGTGGAGCGAGGCGGAATGCGACCGGGTTGTTGAGTTCTAATCGGTAGACGTTGGCTAGCTGTTGGCTAGCTAGCAGTGTCTCCTACGTTAAGGACGACAAATAGCTGGCTAGCTAACCTCGGTAAATTAAGATAATCACTCTAAAAACTACACACTCTAAACTACACAATTATCTTGGATACGAAGACAGCAAAGACAACTATGTAGCTAGCTAACACTACACTAATCAAGTCGTTCAGTTGAGGGTAATAGTTTCTACAGTGCTGCTATTCTTATTGACTAAAATGATTAAAAATGATACAGTACTGCTGAAGTAGGCTAGCTGGCAGTGGCTGCGTTGTTGACTTTGTAGGCTAGCTGGCAGTGGCTGCGTTGTTGATTCAGGGGCTAGCTGGCTAGCTAGCAGTGTTGATTACGTTACGTTGCGTTAAAAGAACGACAATAGCTGGCTAGGTAAATAAGAAAATCGCTCTAGACTACACAATTATCTACACAATTATCTTTGATACAGAGACGGCTATGTAGCTAGCTATGTAGACGGTGGGCGTTAGCTAGCTGGCTAGCTGCTGGGCAGATACGTTAGGACAACGAAATACGATAATTACGCAATTATCTTTGATACAAAGACGGCTATGTAGCTAGCTAAGAAGAAATTGCTAAGATTAGACAAATCAAACCGTTGTACTATAATGAAATGTAATGAAATGTAATGAAAAGTTATACTACCTGCAGACCGAAGTGCAGACCGAAGTGCGGATGCGACTGCTCGCTCCAACCCGGAAGTATGTTATCTCATCATATTTGTGCCTCTTCGATGGTCAAATGTCTCTGTCTGTTGTTCTGTGCTTTCCCGGGTATGGGGGCAGCAGTTCTTCGGCTGCATCAGAGTCACAACCGTCAGTGTCTATGCTAGCTGGGCTAACAACACATGTAGAATTACTGATGCTAGCATTGGATGTGTTCGTGGAAGCAGAACAACTTAGCAGTACTACCAGTAGAGCTGGTATGTGTCTCTATGGACGCGGGCCTTACTTATTTTTTTACGATTGATCCATTTTCCAGCAAGTGCAATGAGCAGCAGCTGTGAGAGCGTAACGGTTAATGTGATTGGATGTTAATTATTTGAGTAGGCTACCTGTATTTGACATTGTGTTGCTATTTCGCTGAACACTAGATGGTTTCATTTTATTTTTGGCAGTGAAACGAAACCTCACCCAAATGTATAGCCCCGTTGGAAAATATAAATGGACTGTTTGAAAATGTAAAGAATTCTTATTGTTATATATATTTTTTAATTGTTATTGTACATGTGAATCACATTTTTATTTGGCGTACCCCGACAGCATTGGGCCCCCTATGTGTCTGCTCTTTGTGCTGTAGGATTTCTGTGATGATTGTTTTGTGTCAGCAGTGTGTACCTGTTCACAGATGGCCCCACTGACGGACAGTGGGAAAGGGCGGACATTGCCTCGGCCCAGGTTGTCCCTTTTCCTCTGGTTACTGAAGAGCTTGAGCTCCCTCTTCTCCTCGTCGTCCAGCGTGTTACAGTACCGGACCTGACAACCGGATCAACATACTCCATCATCATCATTATCAAACACATCATCCATACCTGCGTGAATGTGTCAATAGTCACTAGACACAGTGTATCAGGTAAACTAGTGTGTCACCTCGTTGTCGTGCGGGGGCAGCTGGTGAATCAGCTGTTTGATGCGGTGCTTCTCTCCTGGGCTGTTCACATACGGCACCCTGTCCTCAGGTAGAGAACTGTAGTACTGATGCACCTGACAGGGACACAAACCATAGATGAGTGATTTGATTTGAGTGGCTAGTGTGGTCCTCCCTTCCTGAAGTAAGACATGTGCATCCCTGTCATTATCTCTGTCGCCGACCCCAACCGGCCCCATGAGAACAAGGTTGGATGGAAGAGAAAAACAGAATTGGTTTCTAATGGTCAAATGTCTGTCAATTGAAAGCATACCTTGAGTTTTAAAGAGCCCTCCCAGATGAACCTGAAAGCTGCTGTTTCTAATGAATTGATGATGCGCTTCATATTCTGCTGTGTTGGTTATTGGTCTGTCTTCCATCAGCCTTATTCTTGAGAACAATGGCTGGAACCATGAGTGTCTGGGACAAAGGATCCTGTGGCACTGCAGCAGATGCAGCCATGGAGAGCAATGTTCTCTTTCAATAGCTGACTGATCAAATTAAATGCGCCGAATACAACAAGTGTAGACTTTACCGTGAAATGCTTACTTGCAAAGCCCTTAACCAACAGTGCAGTTCAAGAAAAGTTAAGAAAACAATTTTTAAAAATTAAAAGTAACACAATAACATAACAATAGCGATGCTAGGGGGTACCGGTACCGAGTCAGTGTGCGGGGGTAGGTACAGGTTAGAGATAGCTGGTTTACAGAATGCCAAGCGTGTGCAAAGCTGTCATCAAGCCAAAGGGTGGCTACATTGAAGAATCTAAAATCTAAAATATATTTTGATTTGTTTATTAATATTTTTTTGTTTTTTTACGTGATTCCATATGTGTTATTTCATAGTTTTGATGTCTTCACTATTATTCTACAATGTAGAAAATAAAGAAAAATAAAGAAAAACCCTTTGAATGAGTAGGTGTGTCCAAACCTTTGGCTGGTACTGTATCTATGGTATCTATGACTTTACTGTAGGCGACAATCAAAGTAATTTCAGGCATTCAGTTAAACTTGTTGAGCTAAAGTCACGTGATGAAATGGAGGGGAAACGCTTCAGGTAATTATTCTCCAAGAACACAATGATCTGATCGTATTATTATAATGATTTGCAACATAATCCTTGTCACATACAGAGCAGATTTAAACTAAAATCATCTTGTGGCTCACACCTCCCACAAGAAAAAAACTTACAGTTTGCCATAGAATTCTTCAGTACTTACTATAGAATTCTGTAGTAAACTGTATTATACTTAAGCAATAAGGCACAAGGGAGTGTGGTATATGGACAACATACCACAGCTAAGGGCTGTTCTTAGGCACTTCGCATCGCCGTGATATATTGGCCATATACAACAAACCTCCGTGGTGCCTTATTGCTAGTATAAACTGATTACCAATGTATTTAGAGCAGTAAAAATACATGTTTTGTCATACCCGTGGTATACCATGGCTGTTAGCCAATCGAACTTCCCAATTCATAATGTAGAATGCTATACTCCACACTGTAGTATCCCTCGATCAGGTGTAGTACTTACTATATCATTTTGTAGTATATTGTAAAATACGATACTACACTCTGTAGTATCCCTCGATCGTGTAGGGCTTACTCTATAATTGTGTAGTATAGTATAGTATACTATACTACACACTGTAGTGTCCATCGATCATGTAGTGCTTAATATGGAACTGTGTAGTATACCGTAGAATACTATACTACATGCTGTACTATCCCTCGATCATGTGTAGCCCTTACTATAGCATTTTGTATTATACTGTAGAATACTTCAGTAAATAATACAGTATTATCTCCATAAAACACTGTGTAAATACTACAGTATTTTTACACTACAGTGTCTGCAAAAAAAACTATAGTAATACTACAGTATTCAGTTTGCATATACCTCACCCATTCCCTTCCCCATATCCCAATTTGTGCCTCCCATGAGTGAGAAACCTACATGCCAAGTATAGACCATATGTTATGTTCCCTACAGGTAATAGAGGGGCCTTTGATATGGATTGACAAGATAGTGGAAAGTGAAGTTTTGTTTGAAACTGCTAGCGAATCGGGTGAAGATAATTGCACAGAGTGAGAATGAGTAGGGTACAGAGGCGAGGAAGAAGGTTAGCAAGAGATGTAGTTGTTGTGGTGGAAGCTAGCAAACCCCCTAGACTCGTTTTTAATAGGAGTGAGGGTATTGGACCAATGCTACCTGGGAAATCCATTTAACGTCTCAAGGGAAATCTGGAATGTGTTGGAGGAAAGTGTTGAGAGTCACAAGAAGTGGTTTTATTTAGATTTTTTTTGTGCCTGCTTAGCAGAGGAAGCGTGTCGTAAGTCTCATAAAGATATCAGAGTAGAGTGTTTCCTGTATGGATTTTCAAAGCAAGGCGCCTATCAAGGGGGTCATTTCTGGGGTGGCGCATGAGAAAAGGCAGAGGATACTGTAACTGACGACATACTGTAGATGGAGTGCTTGGTGCCCGTTGACTGATCTGAGGGGTGGATGGAGAGAAAAACTACTGTTCTTTGATGAAGAGTCTCTCCCTTCTAATATAAAGATAGGATTCATGAGATATCCTGTAAGAACTTTTGTGCACAAGCCCCTTCAGTGTCATAAATGCAGAAGATTTGGTCATCTGTCAAGTGTGTGCAGATGGGAAGAGTATAGTATGCCAGATTAAGTGAAATGCTGCAATTTTGGTGGCAAACATGCCCCCTAAATTCCTGGAGTGCCCTGTTAGGCTGAAGGAGATCGAGGTGGCAAGAGAAAGGAGTGTCCAGCTTGTTCCCTATCTGGAGGCGATAAGAAGAATGGAAGGAACGAGTGGCAAGCAAGAAACAAAGGTTCTATAGCCACCACCACAAGTGAAGGTTTCTCATAAAATGTTACATGTTAAAAAGGTGGACATTTGACTATTTAACTGAACAGCACAAGCGAAGAAAAGAAAATTGAAATCATTGTGAATGCAGCTGAAATTTCACTGCCGAGGCCTTGCAAGAAATCCTGTTGGTGAATGTTCTTGCATCACAGGCCCCTGAGCCTGTGTAGGGATGTATCTTAGAATGGACTGTGATTGAAGAAGTGGGATGGGTTTTGTTTGTTGACGTGTCTACTTTTGATATTTGGTATGATGTCATTTTCCCCCTTTCCCACAATGTTTTTTAAAATGATATTTTTAGATTCCATTAATAATAATGCACCATTAACGTTGGATGCAAACCGCCGTTAAACCCTATCGAAGAAGTAGAGCAGAAGCTCTGAACTATCCGTTCAGACGTCAGTCATTACAGGTTATGGAAATTGTGGTCTTAGTAATTATCCAGTTTCCTCAATGTGAAAGAACCAACTTCTGTGTCAAACATAATAAAACAAAAACAGTATAGTAAATACAACAGTATAATATAGTGTCATGACGTTGGCCTGTGGGTAAGGTTTATGACCCCCCCATAAATACCTTTCTCCCTTCCCTCTCTCTTGACTCTACAGAGGGACTCTTGAATATTCTTTGTTAAACAGGGATTCTGGGAATATCAGAAGGTGGGGGGAAATGAACCATATTTTGGTAATCCAACCAGTTGAACACATGCGTTGGTACTTAATGAATATGATGTCAGTTCGGTTGGCATCTGAGACATTCTCATCAATGATAGGATGACATAAATGGTACAGTGGAAAGTCTACACATTATAGTTATCAGATTCACATGGAATTGTTGTGCAATTTGAATATGAAATTAATTTGGGAGGGGATGAAATGTGATTTTAGCTTCCAAAATGTGAGAATTGGGTTTTCATGAGTGAATTAGGCCCGACTCAGTGGCCCGCTCACGTGAAGAGACATTGGTTATAAACAATGAAACACGCCCTCCTCTCCCTTCCTATATAAAGCCTTGATGACAATATAACTTTCTGTTCCAGGTACATTAGGATGACGATCCGATGTCAGAAGGGTTCAGATAATAACTACAGAACAATGCCAACCTCAGTGTGAGCTCTGGTTGCGAATGGCATGAACTTTGAACTCTTATTCACTACAGAAGTGATACATCCTAGCCGTTGAGTTAGCAACAGCAGCTGAAAATGTGGGCTAGGAGAGGACAGACAGAATATACTGTCTACCACACAACAACGACACTACAACATTTCCTGTTCACCGCCAGAGTCACTCTTCAAAGGACAAAGGACTCTGTTGGGCAACACGGCCTTCCATCTACCACCAACCTACCGAAGCACAGCTCAGAGTAAATATTTATTGCATTTACCTTTTTCAAATGGGCGGTAATTTAGAATGCATAAGATTCTGTATTTACGATAGAGTAGCTGCCTACGGCCTGATATGGCTTCTCCCTTTGCTCTTCAGTCTTCCCCCTCTTTCACTCAAACCCGCCCTCTTTTCTTTGTGTAACCAGCTGTCATACCTGTTCCGTCCGCTAGGGACGTTTTCCTTTATGACATCATTTGTAATCAATGTATGATTAATTCTGTGTATATGTAAATCTGTGTGATTAGTTAGGTATTTAGTAAATAAATAATTAAACCCAATTTGTATTGCTGATTCAACTTGTTAGCCAGGGTTCGTGAAGATAACCAAGAATTTACAACTTTCAGATGAGACTGAAATAAGGGGACGATTGATATTGACTGCTATTGATGTAAAATATTACTAGGTCTTTAAGAGGTTATTCGGAGGATAACTGCTCCATAAATATTATTTCGTGGTGCCCCGACTTTCTAGTTAATTACATTTACATGATTAGCTCAATCAGGTAATATTAATTACAGAGAAAGGATTTTATAGAGTAGCATGTCATATCACTTAACCTCTTACCTCTACCTGGGACGCTTGCGTCCCAACTAGAGCTCTGGAAATGCAAATGCGCTACGCTAAATGCTAATAGTATTAGTTAAAACTCAAAAGTTCATTAAAATACACATGCAGGGTATCAAATTAAAGCTACACTCGTTGTGAATCCAGGCAACAAGTCAGATTTTTAAAATGCTTTTCGGCGACAGCATGAGAAGCTATTATCTGATAGCATGCACCAATACACTACAACAGAAAAGCACAGCAGGGGACGTAAACAAAATTAGCATTTCGGCGTTACACAAACCGCACAATAAAATAGAAAACAGTCATTACCTTTCACCATCTTCTTTGTTGGCACTCCTAGATGTTCCATAAACACTATTGGGTCTTTATTTCGATTAAATCGGGCCATATAAAGCCAAGATATCGTTATATGTAGACTGTGTGATAAACGAAAAAAACAGCGATTTCACAACGTAACGTCATTTTTTAAAATTCAAAAAGTAGACGATAAACTTTCACAAAACACTTCGAAATACGTTTGTAATGCTACTTTAGGTATTAGTAAACGTTAATAAGCGATAAAAATCATCCGTAGGCGATGTACATATCACTAGCTGTCGTCTTGGAAAAAAATTCAGGAGAGAGCTCTTCCGGAATGATCTGGGCGGAGACCGGAGGTACGTCGTGCCCCTCTTTCGGTTCAACCAAGAATCAAAGAGGATTAAATTCACAAGATACTCGACAACATGGGGATGCTGTGGGAGTTGAATGCTCGGTCTTATCTAATTCGGCTCACTGTTAACAATTGCGGTAGTGGCGCAAGGATATTTATTTCCATTTTCTGTGATCAGGTTTTCCTGCGCTTTCCGATGTAACGCACGTTATGTAATAGCCACAGTCGTGATTTAACCAGTTTTAAAAACGTCCGAGGGTTTCCTATACACACATTCTAACCATATGAACGTACTATATTCCTGGCATGAGTAGCAGGGCGCTGAAATGTTGCGCGATTTTTAACAAAATGTTCAAAAAAGTAGAGGGTCGACTGAAGAGGTTTTAAGTGCAGACACGACAGCAGTCATGTCTGCAAAAACACTACTGTAAATACAACAGTTTAATACACTAATGTCCCCCAAAACACTGCAGTAAATACTACAGTATACTACAGTCATGTCCGTAAAAACAATGTAATTACTACAGTAGAGTCCGAAATAACCCTGCAGTGAATACTATAGTATATAAATATAGCAATACTAGAGTATTTATACCATAGAATACTATAGTATTTTTCATGTGGGCTAGCATTGCACCAAAACACTAATAATCTCCAATCCTGTAGAAAACAGTCACTTAGGCAACAGTAGACGCCAAACTAAGTTGTCTTGATTTCATTCATCTCCTGACGGTTCAGAGAAAGGCCACAGCTTCCATCAGCATCCTGTCAAGATGGCTGACTAGAGAAAATAACTATCATCAGCAATACCTGTCATCTATTAACAGCCCCGGGAGCGAGCGAGGGAGAGAGCGAGCAAGGGCGGGAGGTACAGCACTTTACTGTGGAGACAGGAGTTTTAACTTCAGCCTGATCGACCTGAGAACAAACACGGAACTAATTTCTCGATCATATGGACAGCTCCAGTCTATGGAAAGTACAAGGAATGTTTATGTCTGTGCTATTTTCTCTCTGTGCTTGAAGTTTATGCTTTAGTTTGTTCCAATTTTGTTCCTGATCGAATAAAAACATCGCAATCCAACAAACAGCATAAAATGAAATGTTGATTTAACCATTATATATAATTTGATTTAACCATTATATAGCCAGGGATTCATGCTGAGACCATGGTCTCTTTTGCATATGAGCCCTGCATGAACACATCAATAAACAACAATTACACTATACATAGCTACAGTATATACTGTACACATCAATTACACAATACATGGAAAGCAAACACAAAACATGAAAAACAAAACACATTCTTCAGCCCTCTAACATCCACCTGAATTGCCCTAGAGCAGGGGTCTCCAACCGTTCCTAGAATGAGAGCTACTTTTAAAAAAATGATGAGCTAGTAATTTTTTTCTAACTTTCAAATAGGTACTTCCTTCTCTTCTCATCTCCACCCCGGGTCTTTAGTTTACAAGAGAAAGTAGTGTCGTGACGTTGTATTAGTTAATGTGACGACTGTTGCTCATCGAATGATTAAAGGTTTCTAATTCCGTGATTAACTGAACCAAGCAATTATTAACTCATTAACTTGGGGCACCATGGGAAAATTAGTTTTATTGAGTTTACATTTCCCAAATTAACTCAAAGAATATCAGAATATCGATTTTACAACAGCCGTTAATTAACCAGTTACTTCTACAGTCTCGTTCTGAACGTCTCATAATCCTGGAATCTGCACGGACCCGGGTCTCACCAATGAGTTCGTACCACACCAATCTTAGTTGAGTATTTATTTACTAGAAAGCTAAAATGATGATAAAAGATATACATACACAAAAACACATTCTAGGCTATTGATTAGAACTTAATATAATGGGCCAATACACTATGGCGCATGTTACCCAAAATGGGGATTTAAAAGAGAGAGAAAAAGAGAAAGTACACGAGAGAAATATACATTTGGGTGAATTTGTCAGCTATGCTTATTCTAACCATAGCCTTGCCCCAAACTGCCGCTCTTATGGGTCAGAATATAATGATGTAATTACGTGGGGAAGGTCTCAGTGGATTCTCTGCGTGGACCGTTCAGGCTGCTCAATGACTCTTTGGTTGTCCTCACGATGTCAGTGTCCTTTTTAGCTTAGGAGTCTGTTCCCTCGCCCTTGCTCTGGAAGGGCTCTTCTGAGGACAGACAGCTCTGTAGCTCAGAGCTCACAGCGTAGGAATGAAACAGTGTAGATACCACGATTCGATGGGGAGTGGAGGCTAGGTGGTTCGACTTGAATTAACCCGCTTAGACACAGCTACTCATCCGTAGCTTGGGTAGAAAAATATTTCTTTGTCTTCAAACTTGTGTTGCATTTTGGGTTCGTTGACTTTTTAGACATCGGCTTCAGCTAGGGTCACTTAGTCTGATATGTTAATTCTTCACTCACAGGTTTTATAGCCTCGGGTCAGAAGTGGACGTAACCACCTTTAGGGCAATTCTCTGTGCGTACCAAGTTAAGAGCAAGGTCTAGATTTGACTCAAATCCAATTTTAGACAACTAACTTCACATTTCATCAACAACCTTGTTGTTGCGGCTTGATTGTCCCTCGAGATCTGATTTCTCCATCATTGTTATTTATCATGGATTCACACACAGAACTGATGTCCTCTCTCAATGACTTACAGATTGCTGTCATCTTGCCGTTTTCCTGTTTCAACTCATTGAGTTGACCCTGGGAGAACTGAAAACTGTCCTTCAGATCCTGGACCTCTCTGGTCAGGTCGTCCATTCTTTTATTAGTTGAATCCACCAGTATTTGGACAAAACACTTGAAGCTATTTTCTGCTTATAGATCTCTTTGTGTTTGTTTAAAATATCCTTCAACTGTGATAGAGAAACACCACTGTCCTCAACTCTACTTGCATCGGCTTTGGTATTTGTCATGGTAGCTGTAAACCATGTACTCCTCGCAGTTCCAGACAGGGCAGGTCACAAGGAAGATTGAAAACAACAACAAATAGCAGGGATCTAGACAGCCACAATCCCGGACAATCCGCGGTCCCAGCCACAATGGCTAACCGCGTCGTGGGCTGCAGTCACGGGCTGCTAGCATGATAGGTATCTAGCTAGCCTATCATTCTTCACCAAATAGATGCCAGCCTTGGCATCCCATGATCCAAACTCAAAAGTTATCTAGCTACTAAGAAACTTCCCAATACACTTTCAAAACAACAAACTTTCCAAAACAACAAACCAAGCTCTCCCTGGTTCCATGTTCAACAGGAAGGGATTTGAGACAATTACAATAAAGGCAGATTGAAGCTCTGACAGAGCCTGGTCAGCTGTGGGGGCAATAGCATACACCACAGTGTCATCTGCAAACAGATTAAAGTTTGAATTATTACAGATACAGTAAACCAATATTGTTTGAAAGGTTGCTGGATAGAATCCCCGAGCTGACAAGGTAAACATATGTTTTTCTGCCCCTTAGCAAGGCAGTTAACCCACTGTTCCCGGGGCGCTGAAGACGTTGATGTCGATTAAGGCAGCCCACCGCACCTCTCTTATTCAGAGGGGTTGAATGTGGAAGACACATTTCAGTTGAAGGCATTCAGTTGTACAACTGACTAGGTATCCCCCTTTCCCCTTTCATGTAAATAGTGAAAAGAACCGTACCAAGAACCGATCCCTGTGGAACACCCTTTGTTAGGTGTTCTGTCCTTAATTTATTTTTCAAACCATCTACATGTTGCCTGGTTCTGTCACGTTCTGACCTTAGTTCTTTTATTATGTCTTTGTTTTGGTATGGTCAGGGAGTGAGTTGGGTGGGTTGTCTATGTTCCGTTTTCTATGTTGTGTTTGCGTTTGGCCTGGTATGGTTCTCAATCAGAGGCAGGTGTCGTTAGTTGTCTCTGATTGAGAATCATACTTAGGTAGCCTTTTCCCACTTGTGTTTCGTGGGTGTTTATTTTCTGTGTCTGTGTGTTCCACACAGAACTGTTTCAGTTAGTTATTTCACGTGTAGTTTATTGTTTTGTTTCAGTGTTCTTTTAGTTTAATAAAGAGCATGAACACATACGACGCTGCGCATTGGTCCTCCGATCCTTACTACTCCTCCTCGTCAGAGGAGAGGAGGAAGAGGAAGAAGACAGCCGTTACAGAATCACCCACCAACCAAGGACCAAGCAGCGTGGTAACGGGCAGCGACCGAAATCGCAAGACTCCTGGACATGGGAGGAGATTTTGGACGGCAAGGGACCCTGGGCACAGGCTGGGGAATATCGCCGCTGGAGGCAGCGAAAGGCGAGAGGCGGTGGTATGAGGAAGCAGCACGGCAGCGCGGCTGGAAGCCCGAGAGGCAGCCCCAAAAATGTCTTGGGGGGGGGGAGCACACGGGGAGTGTGGCTAAGTCAGGTAGGAGACCTGAGCCAACTCCCCTTGCTTACCGTGGAGAGAGGTGGACCGTGCGTCTCCTCGGGCCGGGGTACATGGCACCAGCCTTACGCATTGTGTCCCCGGTTCGCCAGCACATCCCAGTCCGGGCTATTCCACCTCGCCGCACTGGCCTGGCTACGGGGAACATTCAACCAGGTAAGGTTGGGCAGGCTCGGTGCTCGAGAGCTCCAATGAGCCTTCACGGTCCGGTCTATCCGGTGCCACCTCCACGCACCAGCCCTCTGGTGGCAGCCCCCCGCACCAGGCTGTCTCTCCGTCTCCTCCCTATAGCTGCTCCCGCCTGTCCTGAGCTGCCAGAGTCTCCCGTCTGTCCTGAGCTGCCAGAGTCTTCCTTCTGTCCTGAGCTGCCAGAGTCTCCCGTCTGTCCAGAGCTGCCATAGTCGCCCGTTTGTCCTGAGCTGCCAGAGCCGTCAGTCAACCAGGAGCTGCCAGAGCCATCAGTCAGCCAGGAGCTGCCAGAGCCATCAGTCAACCAGGAGCTGCCAGAGCCGTCAATCAGCCAGGAGCTGCCAGAGCCGTCAGTCAGCCAGGAGCTGACAGAACCGTCAGTCAGCCAGGAGCTGCCAGAGCCGTCCGTCAGCCAGGAACTGCCAGAATCGCCCTTCACCACGGAGCTGCCGGAGTCTCCCGCCTGTCCGGTGCTGCCGGAATCTCCCGTCAATTCGGGACCCGTGGTTTGGGTCCCCAGTCCGAGGTCGGCGGCGAGGGTCGCCGCGTTAAAGAGGCCACAGAGGCGAATAAAGAGGCGGAGAAGGACTATGGTGGAGTGGGGTCCACGTCCCGCGCCAGAGCCGCCACCACGGACAGACACCCACCCAGACCCTCCCCTACAGGTTTAGGTTTTGAGTCCGCACCTTTGGGGGGGGGGGGGGGGGGAGTACTGTCACGTTCTGACCTTAGTTCTTTTATTATGTCTTTGTTTTAGTATGGTCAGGGCGTGAGTTGGGTGGGTTGTCTATGTTCCGTTTTCTATGTTGTGTTTGCGTTTGGCCTGGTATGGTTCTCAATCAGAGGCAGGTGTCGTTGTCTCTGATTGAGATTCATACTTAGGTAGCCTTTTCCCACTTGTGTTTTGTTGGTGTTTATTTTCTGTGTCTGTGTGTTCCACACAAACTGTTTCGGTTAGTTATTTCACGTGTCGTTTATTGTTTTGTTTCAGTGTTCGCTTGGTTTAATAAAGAGCATGAACACGTACCACGCTGCGCATTGGTCCTCCGATCCTTACTACTCCTCCTCGTCAGAGGAGACAGAGACAGCCGTTACAGGTTCAGACCAATTGATGAAAGCCTCTGAATAAGTAATGAGGTATCTACTGTGTTGAATGCTTTAGACAGGTCCAAAAAAGTAGCATAGATGGTGCTATGACCAGGTCTGAAACCTGACTGGTGTACATTTAGAATACATGTTATAGTTAAAAATGATCTAAGCTGACTATTTTCAATCAAATCAAATCAAATGTTATTTGTCACACCGCACAAATACAACAGGTTACAGTGAAATGCTTACTTACAAGCACTTAACCAACAATGCGGTTTTCATTTAAAAACTTAAAATAAAAAATATAAAAGTAACAAAGTGCTTGTAAGACCACTGAAATCTTTATTTTAATTTTGTACCTTTATTTAACCAGGCAAGACAGTTAAGAACAAATTCTTATTTACAATGAAGGCCTATCGGGGAACAATGGGTTAACTGCCTTGTTCAGGAGCAGATCAACATATTTTTACCTTGTCAGCTTGTGGGTTTCGATCCAACAACCTTTCGGTTACTGGCCAAATGCTCAAACCACTAGGCTACCTGCCGCCCACAAAACACAAAATACAACCATAATTTCATTACTTTCATATTTCATGTTCGTCAGACAATGCATTCCACAGATTATCCTCCAGCTCATCTTCAGTTTGGTCATGGTTTCTGGCTTTTTCTCCTCTATCCTTATCTCCTCAAACCACACGAGGGGATTGAAAATGAATTAATCATCAGTTCTGCTGCTCGTTTACCAATCAATGAATCCAGCTACAAATAATTGGACTGTTGTGACAAATACAGTTCAATTTGTTTCAGCCAGGGTTCAGAAAACTGTGGTAGGACACAGGAGACTTGAAGAGGCATGTGCGTGGCTAGATTAGTAGGTAGTTGGGATAAAGAGGTGACAGAAAGTCAGAATTGGGTTGTGTACCTGTTCAGGGCTGAGACCGAGGGGTGTAGTCAGCAGTGTGAGAGAAGGGGAAAACGGGGGTACAAAAGATGGGGTAACAGAGAGGTGGGTAGTGTACCTGTTCAGGGCTGAGGCCAGGGGGCACCCAGGCGTATTCCTCCAGCGCGCAGCCTGAGTCGTCGTCAGAAGTAGAGTTCCTCTGGAAGTCGTACATCAACTTAGTGACACTCTTCTCCATCTCCAGAGACATGGCCCTCACCACATGCTCCTCACTGGGACTCTTAGAGTGGACGCCAGTCTTCTTTTAGCAGAGAGTGCAAGAGAAAGGAGAGGGAGAGGGAGAGAAAGAGGGAGAGGGAGAGAGAGGGGAGAGGGAGAGGGGAGAGGCGAGAGAGAGCAAGAGAGGGAGAGGGAAAAAGAGAAAGGAAGAGAGTGAGAGAAATGGAGAGATAGGATAATTAGTATTCTAGGGCTCAGATTTCCCAGTGGCATACATCAGGGCTATGGCAGATATATTAAAGCATTTTAAGCAATTTGTTACAAGCAATTACACATTAATATTGTACAGAGACACACACACAAACACACACATTGGCTCAGACTTGATTAAAACAGTCAAAAGCACATTATGTTTATGCCATTATAGTTTTCAAAACGAATGTACAGTCTGGCTGGAGAGTGAAACAGCTGAACACATTACTATTAACAGGACAAGGTATCTGATGCCTATCGCTGCCTACCGACACCAGAAACATGGCATTGAAAGGCAATAATTTAGGGAGAATATTGAAAATCTAGCACCATGAGAGAGGCTTAATGGTTTGTGCATGCTAACATCACATGCCTTTTAAATTGTGTTCATGTATTTTGGTTGAAAAACAACCTAAATAAATCATCACATTCTTGTTTAATTTCTTGATTACATAAATCTATGGAATATCACGGCATCAATTTGGTATACAGGGTTCTTCTGCTAGCCATTCAAAGGTGTAAGTAGGGAATGGAGGGTGGGTGATAAGGGGACAGGCCCTTACAGTAAATTGGTTTACATGGAAAACAAGATCATGGGTTTACTGTAGCGAATTCAGTTCCAATAGAATCAGTCCCACCCCATCACATGCCACAGACCAGGCTCAAACATGATCTGTCCACATGAATCCAAAACATCATTCCCTCACCACAACCCTGTGGAACATCCAATACTTGGAATCTAGAAGATAACTAAAACAGCTTCTCAGAACCTATTACAAAACACACACAAAGCCACATGAGATAACTAAAGCCATGAAAGGACAATGACTTAACTAGTCTCCCTCTCTGTTCTTTGAGGGAGAGCCAGTGAGTGAGTCAGAGTGTATGAGGTACTGTGGTGTGTTGTTAATCTCTCTCTAAAATGGACGCTGCTGATTCCTCTAAGGGACAAGGTAAAGCTGGTGTAGCTGCTAGCCCCTGGCCTGGCCTGAGGAAGGCAGGCAGTGCACTACTTACATCACCACTGTATGGAGGATGAGTGGAGAGAGGAGAGGAGGCCTCATGGGAGACCAAAGATAGGCCTGTCTATCAGTCACAGTCAATCAAAGATAATATCCATTATGTGCAATGATAATGAAGATGGGCACATACAGTTGAAGTCGGAAGTTTACAAACACTTAGGTTGAGTCTTTAAAACTATTTTCAGCCCCTCCAGAAATGTCTTGTTAACGAAATATACACTGCTCAAAAAAATAAAGGGAACACTTAAACAACACAATGTAACTTCAAGTCAATCAGACTTCTGTGAAATCAAACTGTCCACTTAGGAAGCAACACTGATTGACAATAAATTTCACATGCTGTTGTGCAAATGGAATAGATTACAGGTGGAAATTATAGGCAATTAGCAAGACACCCCCAATAAAGGAGTGGTTCTGCAGGTAGAGACCACAGACCACTTCTCAGTTCCTATGCTTCCTGGCTGATGTTTTGGTCACTTTTGAATGCTGTCGGTGCTTTCACTCTAGTGGTAGCATGAGACGGAGTCTACAACCCACACAAGTGGCTCAGGTATTGCAGCTCATCCAGGATGGCACATCAATGCGAGCTGTGGCAAGACGGTTTGCTGTGTCTGTCAGCGTAGTGTCCAGAGCATGGAGGCGCTACCAGGAGACAGGCCAGTACACCAGGAGACGTGGAGGAGGCCGTAGGAGGGCAACAACCCAGCAGCAGGACCGCTACCTCCGCCTTTGTGCAAGGAGGAGCAGGAGGAGCACTGGCAGAGCCCTGCAAAATGACCTCCAGCAGGCCACAAATGTGCATGTATCTGCTCAAACGGTCAGAAACAGACTCCATGAGGGTGGTATGAGGGCCTGACGTCCACAGGTGGTGGTTGTGCTTACAGCCCAACACCGTGCAGGTCGTTTGGCATTTGCCAGAGAACACCAAGATTGGCAAATTCGCCACTGGCGCCCTGTGCTCTTCACAGATGAAAGCAGGTTCACACTGAGCACGTGACAGACGTGACAGAGTCTGGAGACGCCATGGCGAACATTCTGCTGCCTGCAACATCCTCCAGCATGACCGGTTTGGCGGTGGGTCAGTCATGGTGTGGGGTGGCATTTCTTTTGGGGGGCCGCACAACCCTCCATGTGCTCGCCAGAGGTAGCCTGACTGCCATTAGGTACCGAGATGAGATCCTCAGACCCCCTGTGAGACCATATGCTGGTGCAGTTGGCCCTGGGTTCCTCCTAATGCAAGACAATGCTAGACCTCATGTGGCTGGAGTGTGTCAGCAGTTCCTGCAAGAGGAAGGCATTGATGCTATGGACTGGCCCGCCCGTTCCCCAGACCTGAATCCAATTGAGCACATCTGGGACAGCATGTCTCGCTCCATCCACCAACGCCACGTTGCACCACAGACTGTCCAGGAGTTGGCGGATGCTTTAGTCCAGGTCTGGGAGGAGATCCCTCAGAAGACCATCCGCCACCTCATCAGGAGCATGCCCAGGCGTTGTAGGGAGGTCATACAGGCACGTGGAGGCCACACACACTACTGAGCCTCATTTGGACTTGTTTTAAGGACATTATATCAAAGTTGGATCAGCCTGTACTGTGGTTTTCCACTTTAATTTTGAGTGTCACTCCAAATCGAGACCTCCATGGGTTGATAAATTTGATTTCCATTGATGATGTTTGTATGATTTTGTTGTCAGCACATTCAACTATGTAAAGAAAAAAGTATTTAATAAGAATATTTCATTCATTCAGATCTAGGATGTGTTATTTTAGTGTTCCCTTTATTTTTTTGAGCAGTGTAGTTTTGGCAAGTTGGTTGGGCATCTACTTTGTGCATGACACAAGTAATTTTTCCAACAATTGTTTACTGACAGATTATTTCACTAATAATTCACTGTATCACATTTCCAGTGAGTCAGAAGTTTACATACACTAAGTTGACTGTGCCTTTAAACAGCTTGGAAAATTCCAGAAAAGTATGTGATGGCTTTAGAAGCTTCTGATTGGAGGTGTACCTGTGGATGTATTTCAAAGTCTACCTTCAAACTCAGTGCCTCTTTGCTTGACATCATGGGAAAATCCAAAGAAATCAGCCAAGACCTCATAAAAAATTGTAGACCTCCACAAGTCTGGTTCATCTTTGGGAGCAATTTCGAAACACCTGAAGGTACCACATTCATCTGTACAAAAAATAGTACGCAAGTACAAACACCATGGGACCACGCAGCCATCATACCACACAGGAGGGAGACGTGTTGTGTCCTAGAGATGAACGTACTTTGGTGCGAAAAGTGCAAATCAATCCCAGAACAACAGCAAAGGACATTGTGAAGATGCTGCAGGAAACAGGTACAAAAGTGTCTATATGCACAGTAAAATGAGTCCTATATCGACATAACCTGAAAGGCCGCTCAGCAAGGAAGAAGCCACTGCTCCAAAACCGCCATAAAAAAGCCAGACTACGGTTTGCAACTGCACATGGGGACAAAAATCTTACTTTTTTTGTCCTCTGGTCCGATGAAACAAAAATAGAACTGTTTGGCCATAATGATACTTTGAACGATCGGCTATGAAAAGCCAACTGACATGAACTCCTGAGGTGCTGACCTGTTGCACCCTCGACATCCACTGTGATTATTATTATTTGACCCTGCTGGTCATCTATGAACATTTGAACATCTTGGCCATGTTCTGTTATAATCTCCACCCGAAACAGCCAGAAGAGGACTGAGTGTCCTCCCCTCATAGCCACCCCTCAGCCTGGTTCCTCTCTAGGTTTCTTTCTAGGTTCTGGCCTTTCTAGTGAGTTTTTCCTAGCCACCGTGCTTCTTGCTGTTTGGGGTTTTAGGCTGGGTTTCTGTACAGCACTTTGAGATATCAGCTGATGTAAGAAGGGCTTATTAATTGTTTTTGATTTGATTTGATCGTTATGTTTGGAGGAAAAAGGGGGAGGCTTGCAAGACGAAGAACACCATCCCAACCGTGAAGCACGGGGTTGGCAGCATCATGTTGTGGGGGTGCTTTGCTGCACTTCACAAAATAGATAGCATCATGAGGGAGGACAATTATGTGGACATATTGAAGCAACATCTCAAGACATCAGTCAAGAAGTTAAAGTTTGGTCGCAAATGGGTCTTCCAAATGGACAATGAACCCAAGCATACTTCCAAAGTTGTGGAAAAATGGCTTAAACAAAGTTAAGGTATTGGAGTGGCCATCACAAAGCCTGGACCTCAATCTCAAAGACAATGTATTGGCAGAACTGAAAAAGCGTGTGAGCAAAGAGGCCTACAAACCTAACTCAGTTACACCAGCTCTGTCAGGAGGAAAGGGCCAAAATTCACCCAACTTATTGTGGGACGCCTGTGGAAGGCTACCCGGAATGTTTGACCCAAGTTAAACAATTTAAAGGCAATGCTACCAAATACTAATTGAGTGTATGTAAACTTCTGACCCACTGTGAATGTGATGAAAGAAATAAAAGCTGAAATTAAACATTCTCTCCACTATTATTCTGACATTTCACATTCTTAAAATAAAGTGGTGATTCTAACTGACCTAAGACAGGGAATTTTTACTTGGATTAAATATCAGGAATTGTGAAAAACTGAGTTTAAATGTATTTGGCTAAGGTGTGTGTAAACTTCCGACTTCAACTGTATCCTCTGCACCGCACGAATGACAGCTCTGTTCAGGAGCATCCTTTTTACCACTCTTGTTACATACTGGAAAGTTCAAGGAGGTTCAGTCAATAATCACCATGACATATCTTTGCCGTGGCTTCAGAAAAAGTTGATCAAGCAAATATCAATTGTCTGTTGGAGAAAAGACGATAATTACTTCATTTCAATCAAATGACAGAAGTATTCTTTCAACTGTGTCCAAAACTACAAAGGGCTTCATCTTCAGAGAGAGAAAGTGAGAGAATAAGAGGTAAAGATACTGTAAATGGAAAGAGAGTGATTTAGTGAGAGAGAAAAGGAGTGATAAAGAGCTGTTAATGCAGTGCCGAAATACATGTTTTTCCTTTTTCGCGTGTCATGCTTCACCTCCCTCCCAACTCCTCCTTCCATCCTTGTGTGGATCTGACAGGCTCTGTGTGGGTGGGCATGAGAGTTAGAGAGTGAGAGGGAGGGAGTAATAGAGAAAGAGCCTTTTACTCATGTAAAAGCTGACATGAGAAGAGGTGCTCGTCTGAAGCACTGAAAACCTAATCTCTCAAGGACAGATTTACGTTAACAACTGGTACCGTAGAATCCATCAGGAAGGAATGGGATGCTTGGGCTAACTAGCAGCAGTAGTTCCAGTGTTTTGTGTTTTTCGTCACTGGTTATTTGGACAAATCACAATTTCGCTGGTGTTAGCATCTTTAGAATTTCGGAATGGGAGGAAGGCCAGCAACTTGCAAAGAGAGAGGGGGGGAGCTCCTCACTCCAGTTTATTTCCCAGTTGTAGCATCTCTTAATCTCTTCTCTAAAAACACCTATGGACCCAGAACTGAATCGAGCAGCTGACTAATAACGTAAGACTTTAGTTCAGGACTGATAATGTTTTTTTTAATTGGCAAGAGTAGCAAACTTAGGCATGACATGCCAGCAACAAATGCCCGAACCTACACATCCAAGTACAACTGATCAAATTATGAAATACAAGCATTGTAAAAAATAAAATCTGTAAAGTGAGCGTGGAAGAGGTGACATTTTTTGTTGTTGTCTATCAACAATGAAAAGCCATCTGGGTCTACCAAACTTGGATGGAAAATTAGTGTGTGCTGTCCTGCTTGGAGGGAAGCAAAAGTCATTCCGCTACCCAAGCATAGTAAAACACCCTTTACTAGCTCAAATAGCTGACTAATCAGCCTGTTACCAACCCTTGGTAAACTTTTGGAATAACTTGTATTTGACCAGATACAATGATATTTTGCAGTAAATAAATTAACAAAATACTTTCTGCACGCTTATAGGGAAGGGCATTCAACATGCACGGTACTTACACAAATCATGGATGATTTGCTGGGAGAAATTGTTCATAAAAACATTGTGGGGGCTGTTTTGTTAGACTTAAATGTGGCTTTTGACATTATCAGTCATAGTATGCTGCTGGAAAAACGTATATGTTATGGCTTTACACCCCCGGCTATATTGAAGATTGAGAGTTACCTGTCTAACAGAACACAGAGGGTGTTCTTTAAATGGTAGCCTCCCTGTAACGGCTGTTGTTGGTGGAAGAAGAGGAGGACCAATGCGTGTGGTGAGTGTCCATATTGATAATTTATTATCATGAACACAAAACAAAATAACGAGAACGAAAAGAAACAGTCCTGAACAGTGAATACAAAAAACACTGAACAGAAGATAATCACCCACAACTCAAGGGTAAAAACAGGCTGCCTAAGTATGGTTCTCAATCAGGGACAATTATTGACAGCTGCCTCTGATTGAGAACCATACCAGGCCAAACACAGAAATACCAAATCATAGAAAAACGAACATAGACAACCCACCCGACTCACGCCCTGACCATACTAAAACAAAAGACATAACAAAATAACTAAGGTCAGAACGTGACAGTACCCCCCCCCCAAAGGTGCGGACTCCGGCCGCAAAACCTGAACCTATAGGGGAGGGTCTGGGTGGGTGTCTGTCCACGGTGGCGGCTCTGGCGCGGGACTAGGACCCTACTCCACCATAGTCTTTGCCTGCCTCTTTACCCGCCTCCGTGGCCTCTTTAGAGCGGCGACATTCGCCGCCGACCCCGGACTGGGGACCCTAGCAACGGGTCCCGAATGAACAGGAGATTCCGGCAGCACCGGACAGGCGGGAGACTCCGGCAGCACCGGAGTGAAGGGCGACTGGCGGGCGGCTCTGGCAGCTCCTGACTGGCGGGCGGCTCTGCCAGCTCCTGACTGGCGGGAGACTCTGGCAGCTCAGGACAGACGGGAGACTCTGGCAGCTCAGGACAGACGGGAGACTCTGGCAGCTCAGGACAGACGGGAGACTCTGGCAGCTCAGGACAGACGGGAGACTCTGGCAGCTCAGGACAGACGGGAAACTCTGGCAGCTCAGGACAGACGGGAGACTCTGGCAGCTCAGGACAGACGGGAGACTCTGGCAGCTCAGGACAGACGGGAGACTCTGGCAGCTCAGGACAGACGGGAGACTCTGGCAGCTCAGGACAGACGGGAAACTCTGGCAGCTCAGGACAGACGGGAAACTCTGGCAGCTCAGGACAGACGGGAGACTCTGGCAGCTCAGGACAGACGGGAGACTCTGGCAGCTCAGGACAGACGGGAGCACCTGCAGGAAGGAGACGGAGAGACAGCCTGGTGCGGGGGGCTGCCACCGGAGGCCTGGTGCGCGGAGGAGGCACCGGATAGACCGGACCGTGGAGGCGCACTGGAGGTCTCGAGCACCGAGCCTGCACAACCCTACCTGGCTGGATACTCCCCATAGGCAGGCCAGTGAGGCGAGGTGGAATAGACCGCACTGGGCTGGCTGTGCTGGCGAACCGGGGACACCATGCGTAGGGCTGGTGCCATGTACCCCGGCCCGAAGAGACTCACTGGAGCCCAGATGCGCTGAGCCGGCTTCATGGCACCTGGCTCGATGCCCAATCTTGCCTGGCCGATTAGAGGCACTGCGATGTAATGCACCGGGCTATGCCTGCGCACCGGGGACAACGTGCGCCTCACGGCATAACACGGTGCCTGCCCGGTCCACCTCTCTCCACGGTAAGCACGGGGAGTTGGCTCAGGTCTCCTACCTGACTTAGCCACACTCCCCGTGTGCACCTCCCTAAGACATTTTTGGGGCAGCCTTTCGTCCCAGCTGCGCTGCCGTGCTGCCTCCTCATACCACCGCCTCTCGGCTTTCGCTGCCTCCAGCTCTGCCTTGGGGAGGCGATATTCCCCAGCCTGTGCCCAGGGTCCTTTGCTGTCCAAAAAATCCTCCAATGTCCAGGAGTCTTGAGATTTCAGCCACTGCCTGTTACCATGCTGCTTGGTCCTTGGTTGGTGGGTGATTCGGTAACGGTCGTTATTGGTTGAAGAAGATGAGGACCAATGCGCAGCGTGGTAAGTGTCCATATTGATAATTTATTATCATGAACACAAAACAAAATAACGAGAACGAAACGAAACAGTCCTGAACGCTGAATACAAAAACACACTGAACAGAAAATAACCACACACAACTCAAGGGTGAAAACAGGCTGCGTAAGTATGGTTCTCAATGAGGGACAACGATTGACAGCTGCCTCTATTTGAGAACCATACAAGGCCAAACACAGAAATATCAAATCATAGAAAAACAAACATAGACAACCCACCCGACCATACTAAAGCAAAGACATAACAAAAGAACTAAGGTCAGAACGTGACACTCCCCAACATAATCCCGGAAGAATCAGGCATTCCCAAGGGCAGCTGTCTAGGCCCCTTACTTTCTTACATATTTAATAATGACCTGCCACTGGCTCTGAATAAACCTCATGTGTCTATGTATGCTGTTGACAACACTATACACGTCAGTTACTACAGCAAGTGAACTCACTACAACATTTAACAAAAAGCTGCAGTCAGTTGCAGAATGGGTGGCAGTAAATAAATTAGTCCTAAATATTTCAAAAACATAAAGTATTGTATTTGGAACAAATCATTCATTAAACCCTAAACCTCAACTAAATATTCTAATGAATAATGTAGAAACTAAGAAAGTTGGGGAGACTAAACTACTTGGAGTAACCCTGGATTGTAAACTGTTATGGTCAAAATATATTGATGCAACAGTAGGTAAGATGGGGAGAGGTCTGACCATAATAAAGGGCTGCTCTTCTTGCTTAACAACAATATCAACAAGACAGGTCCTACAGGCCCTAGTTGTGTCGTACCTGGACTACTGCCAGCTGTGTGGTCAGGTGCCACAAAGAGGGACTTGGGAAAATTACAACTGGCTCAGAACAGGGCAGCACGGCTGGCCCTTAAATGTACACTTAGAGCTAACAATAATACTATGCGTGTCAATCTCTCATGGCTCAAAGTAGAGAAGACGTTGTCACGACTTCTGCCGAAGTCGATGCCTCTCCTTGTTCGGGTGGTGTTCGGCGGTCGACGTCGCCGGTCTTCTAGCCATCACCGATCCATTTTGAATTTTCCATTTGTTTTGTCTCGTTTTCCCACACACCTGGTTTTCATTTCCCAATTAGTGGTCATGAATTTAACCCTCTGTTTCCCCCATGTCTTTGTGTGTGATTGTTTAGGTCGGTACGTTTCCAGGTGGTTTTCACCCGTGTTTTGTGGCAACCGTTATTGTTCGCACATAAGTATTGTTGCTTTGTGCTATTTTTTCTTTAGTAAAGAGCGTTGTTCACTCATCTCTGCTGTCCTGAGCCTGACTTCATGCACCAGCTACACCCACCGCCTGACAGAATCACACACCCCAATCGTCATGGAGTCAGCAGGAACAGGTACCCTTGTTATTGGGGTTGAGGAGCACGTCCAGGAGCAAGCAGCGATGCTCCATCCTCTCGGCGTCACCATGGATTGTGTCCTACAGACTATGGATCGCTTTCAGAGAAAGGGTGGTCCTCCAGCACCTCCACCAGCCCCACCAATGTCTCCACTACTTGCCCCTCTTTCACCCGGTCCCAGTGGGATTCGTTTGGCCTTCCCTAGGGAGTATGATGGGACTGCTAAACAATGTCAGGGTATCCTTTTACAACTGGAGCTCTACCTAGCAACCGTTCACCCGGCACCTTTGGACCGAGAGAGGGTGTCCGTCCACGTCTCATGCCTCTCAGGGAGAGCCCTGGAGTGGGCCAACATCATGTGGGAGGAAGGAGATGCGGCGCTGGACCACTTTGAAGATTTCACCCGCCGCTTCCCGGGCAGGCTTTGACCATCCACCTGAGGGTAGAGTGGTGGGTGAACGTCACGTACATCTGAGGCAGGGGACGAGGAGCGCCCAGCAGTTCCCTCTGGACTTCCGGACCCTGGCCGCTGGTGTGGGATGGAACGACAGGGCACTGATCGATCACTATCATTGCAGTTTGCATGAGGATGTCCGTCGGGAGTTGGCCTGCAGGGACACCACCCTCACTTTCGATCAGCTGGTGGACATGTCCATTCGGTTGGATCACCTGCTGGATACCTGCGAACGTCCAGATCTAGGTCTGTCGGTTCCATCCCCCAGTACCACCCAGAGCTCTCTGTTGCCTGCATGTTTTTAAGCATTACTTTTCCTGAGTTTTCCCTGCATTTCCAGCATAAGGTGCTTGTCGATTCAGGCGCAGCTGGGAATGTCATTGACAGATCATTTGCCCATAAATTAAGGATCCCCATTGTTCCAGTGGATATGCCCTTCCCAGTTCATGCCCTAGACAGTCGACCATTAGGGTCTGGGTTGATAAGGGAGGTCACCGTGCCCCTGGGCATGAGGGTCATAAGACGCATGAGGGTCATAAGGGTCATAAGGAGATAATCAGTCTCTTCTTTATTAATTCTCCTGCGTTTCCCGTGGTGCTAGGTCTACCCTGGTTAGTCTGTCATGATTCCACTGTTTTGTGGCAATGGAGTGCTCTCAGTGGGTGGTTACGAGAGTGCTCGGGGAGGTGTTTAGGGGTGTCCGTTGGTGCCAATATGGTGGAAATTCCAGACCAGGTCTCCATCATGCGCATTCCCCCTGAATATGCCGATTTGGCTCTCCTGGTAGATGCTGCACTTCCCAGGAGTCACGTGTATCCCCTGTCACAAGTGGAGACGGTGGCTATGTAGACATATGTCTCCGAATCCCTGCGTCAGGGGTACATTTCGGTCCTCCACTTCACCTGCCTCAAGTTTATTTTTTGTGAAGAAGACGGAGGGAGGTCTGCAGCCGTGTATTTACTATCGAGGTCTAAATCAAATCATGGTGAGGTACAGTTACCTGCTACCTCTCAAAGCCATGGCGATTGAGTCGATGCCTCTCCTTGTTCAGGTGGTGTTCAGTGGTCGACGTCGACAGTTTTCTAGCCATTGCCGATCCATTTTTTATTTTCCATTTGTTTTGTCTCGTTTTCCCACACACCTGGTTTCCATTTCCCAATTACTGGTCATTTATTTAACGTCTTAGTCCGCCCCATCCCGCATGCGGTATCGTTACTACAGCCTCAAGCTCATTAGCATAACGCAACATTAGCGATTTTTAAAAATCGCAAATGAAACGAAATAAATATGCCTGTTCTCAAGCTTATCCTTTTCTTAACAATCCTGCCGTCTCAGATTTTCAAAATATGCTTTAGAACCAGAGAAAATCACTAATTTGTGTAAGAGTGGTGATAGCTAGCTTAGCGTTAGCATTAGCATTTAGCACGCAACATATTCACAAAAACCAGATTTGAATGGAAAAATACCGGGACCTGACTTTTGCGCACCAATTGCCACGCAGCCACCTAGCGGGACACCTGGTAAATGTAGTCTCTTATGGTCAATCTTCCAATGATATGCCTACAAATACGTCACAATGCTGCAGAGACCTTGGGGAAACAAGAGAAAGAGTCCGTTGATTCCTGTCGCATTCACAGCCATATAAGGCGATCATGGAAAACGTAGCCTCAGAAATCCTGTGCATTTCCTGGTCGGTCATACATCTTGGTTTTGCCCGAAACATTTGTTCTAAGGGACTCACAGTGAAAATCTTTGCATTTCTGGAAACGTAAGACTGTCTTCTTTCCAAAGCTATCAATTCCAAGCATATTCGAGCATCTTTTCGTGACAAAATATTGCGCTTAAAACGGGCACGTCTTTTTATCCAAAAATGAAATACTGCCCCTATAGGACTAACAGGTTAACCCTCTGTTTCCCCCATGTCTTTGTGTGTAATTTTTTATTGTTTAGGTCGGTACGTTTCCGGCTGTTTTTTTTCTTGGTGCTGTGTTCACCCGTGTTTTGTGGCAACCGTTATTGTTCGCACATAAGTATTGTTACTTTGTGCTATTTTTTCTTAACCTCTCTAAGGTATGTGGGACGCTAGTGTCCCACCTGGCCAACATCCAGTGAGATTGCAGAGCACCAAATTCAAATACAGAAATAATTATAAAAATTCAGAAAATATACAATTATTTTACATAGGTTAAAGATGAACTTCTTGTGAATCCAACCACGGTGTCAGATTTTAAAAAAAGCATACCTTAAAATTATTTGAGAACTTCGCCCAGCAGACAAATCATTACAAACAGTAACCAGCCAAGTAGGAGAGTTACACAAGTCAGAAATAGAGATACAATTAATCACTTACCTTTGATGATCTTCATATGGTTGCACTCAGAAGACATTAATTTATTCAATAAATGTTCCTTTTGTTCAACAAAGACTCTCTTTATATCCAAAATATCCAAAAATCTCATTTTGTTCACACGTTTTCTTCAGTAATCCACAGGCTCAAACACAGTCACAACAGGCGGACAAAAAAATCCAAATTGTATCCGTGAAGTTCATAGAAACATGTCAAACGATGTTTCTACTCAATCATCAGTTTGTTTTTAGCCTAAATAATCGATCATATTTCAACCGGACAATAACATTGTCAATATAAAAGGTAAACAAGAATGGCACTCTCTCGGACGCGCGCATGAAAAAGCTCTGTGACACTGCAGGGTCCACTCATTCAGACTGCTCCTACCCCCTCATTTGTCAGAATACGACCCTGAAACAATTTCTAAAGACTGTTGACATCTAGTGGAAGGCATAGGAACTGCAATTTGAGTCCTAAGTCAATGGATACTGTAATGGCATTGAATAGAAAAAAGAAAAGAAAAACAATCCTACTTCCTGAATGGATTTTTCTCAGGCCTTTGCCTGCCAAATCAGTTCTGTTATACTCACAGACACTATTTTAACAGTTTTGGAAACTTTAGAGTGTTTTCTATCCAATTGTACACCCTAGAGAAGTTTAAGTAAAGTACGTTGTTCCCTCATCTCTGCTCTCCTGCGCCTGACGTCATGCAACAGCTACACCCACCGCCTGACAGAGGTGCACAGTACTACATAGAGCTATGGATACATGGTACTCTAATCCACATTAATTATCTCACACCTACAGTAAATTCAGAATTAAAAAATAGATAAAAATACACCTTATGGAACAGCAAGGACTGTGAAGAGTCACAAACACAGGTACAAACACACACTATACACACGCACATCTGGATTGTGTGTTGTTGTTGAGTAGTGTCCGGAAGGAACACACTTAATGTATTGTGAAATATGTTGTAAAATGTATTTGAATGTTTAAAAATGTTATTGTAATGTATATTACTGCCTTCTTTTTTGCAGGATACCAGGAAGAGCAGCTGATTTCTTGACAGCAGCCAATGGGGATTCAAAACAAATACAAATACAAACTGAGATGAATGAAAACCTATAACCAAGGTTTATTAGTTCTTCACTGACATATCTCCACAAATCACACACTGTTGTGGGTTCTCCATGTCACACCGTTGTTATTTAAAAACACATGTTTCTCTTACATCTTATACATGGCAGCTATACCTAAACACATGCCAATCTTTTTATAGGCTACAAAACATTAATCTGCTTCAAGGTTATGAGAAAATACTCTCTATTCACTGGTCAGTAGTTATTTTCTCATCTTATGCACAACAATGAAAATCAACATCTAAATTGTGATTTATTCTATTTGCAGCCACAGAAATCAGCAGTTGCATAACCTTCCCACGTACTCTATTATGATCTAGAATGGGAGAGATGATGTCAGCAAGTCGCTGTGCCAACGTTTACTAGATGTGTAGACCCTACATCATCAATGAAGACACCTGAAATCCATTCATTTGCATTTAGATGTAGGTCATGTTTATATAAGTAACCTGTCATTCACTCCTCTCCTGCACTGTACATCAATCAGTAACCAATATGTGGGACAGAGTGAGATAAATATTGTATGATACACGTTAGAATGGTCCTTTCTTTTTGCTCTAACTGTATAGAATGTGGGTTATTGCACCATAAAACAAGCTCTATAATGTATGTGATTTTAATGTACTATCCAATAAACCACTTCATGGGTTGTCTGAGTACAGCCATATATTAAATAAAGCCATATACTGTATTTCATATCTCTCTCACCTTTACAGTTCACGCATTGGCTATCATTTATGTAAGACAGGTTTGGTGAGAGAGCAGCGACAGAGCTGGATGTGGGTTACAGAAGCCTAAAGCTTGTGTCACACAAATGCTGGATCTAGCAGCCTAGGAATAATGGATATAACAGCCCAACAGCCAGGATGGACTAGGCTCCTCTGGCAGCTGTGTGACCTGTAGAGAACAGTCTGCCTGGATTAAACACACAGCATGTTGGTCTGTCTGGGTGACAGATATAAAGACACTTCTCTCTTCCTAGCTCTACTGACAGAACTTTATCACTCACAGCTATAGAGGAATTTTAATGATTCTGCTCATACAATGAAACATTGAAGAAAGAATATCTGTGAAGCCACTAAGCCATACACTTTACTAGATGAGAGGGTGTGTGTGTTTATTCCTCATGTTAAACAGTACTAGTGACTTAGTTCCACCCCCTAGGCCTGCTGTGTCCTTCCTTTGCAATACTGTAAAACATCAAAAACTTCTATAATATGCCCTTGGGCATTTGAGAAAGCTGTAGCAGACAAGTGCATAAATTACCAACGCGCTTAAGGGACAATTATTGCAAAACTGAAAATCCGGTGTATAATAGGCGGAATTATCAGAGTTGAGGTAAATAAATGTAGAATTTATGTTGAAAAGTGCTCTTCTCTAATGCCACACGTATCTGCAGATGTCAGCAGTGCATGGATTCATAAATATTAATTTGGCTGATAAGACCATTGTTCAATAATAACCTTGGACTGAAAGGCCATTTTCTCTTGTGTGGAGAGTTGATTTGGTGGTTTATTAAAGGGTTGTCTCCCTTTGAGGCATATTCTTGGTCTAATGTCCAACACAGAGACAGAAAATGACGATGGGGTAAACAGATAGATGCTACCGTACCTAACACCAACCCACTCTAATGAGGTTCCTGATGTAGAAGGCCACCCAAACTACCCAAGGATTGGTGGAAATCACACTACAGACAATTGAGACCACACTGTTATTTTGTCGTTGTTTAACAGCAAATATTGTGCAGCATTCTCTTGTGGCCATTGTTATTCAATGTGACTCACTATCCACATTCTGACTGACTATATATAAATGGAAACAATATGAAATGGCACTAAAACATTTTAGTCTGACAAACAGGTGCAAATGTGACCTTAGAGCAGGCACGGTCTCTACATCTTTCACAAAGGCAGCGTTGAAATAATGCACAATGACCGATCTGTTGTTTTACTGTTGGGCTTTGCTAGAATGTAACCGCGTCCCCGTGACACTGTGCTACATTAAGAAGTAGAACACTTATGACATTTTCACAGAGTCACGGTGACTGGAGAAAGCAGCGGTGGCGTTGTGAGAGAGGGAGTGCACTTACAGCAGCAGTCCAAATGTCCTCCTCTCTCTCCATTTGAACAAACAGCCATCCCCGATTAATAATGAAGTGTGATAGAGGGATGGGGGTGAGGGAGAGAGGGAGGGCAAGAGCATTCCCAACCCCCCTTCCCTTATTTAATTTAGGAAGAAAGCATTCCAGAACCCAGTGGTCTCCTCCCGCTTCCATCCTTACATCCTAACACCTTTTACATTTATCAAGAAACCAGTGTTCCAGAAGACAGCCGTGTCACCCCTCTTTTCTTCCTCTCTCCTTCCCCCTCTCTGTATGCCAATGGAGCTGGTTTCCATGGAGTCAGTTCATGCGAGTAGCCACGGTAACCCCAGTCCAGCCCTCCCTGGTACACCAGAGAGAGAAAACTCAATTACACAGTGGCAAAGATGGAGGAATCATGCAGAATGTCTGTCATCTGTTTATCTGAGTGTGGTGACAAAGAGACTCAGATGGAGATAAAGTAATAGAAGGGAGAGACTTTCCATACGGATGTGATGAAACTTAAGAGCATGTGTGGTCAAAGACATTCACGCTCGTTGAATACCATTAAAGGTCAAATGCATTTTTATCTCAATATCAAATCATTTTTGGGTAACAATTAGATAGCTTACTGTGATTGCTGTCAATTTAAATGGTCAAAAAGAAGCAAAAATAGCTTCTTAGCAAAGAGAAATTTCTCAAGCAAGAATTTTGCTAGGACTGTCTGAGGAGGGAGAAATTGAAAACAACCTGTTATTCTTATTGATCTATCACCAGGCAGGCCAAAACTCCATTTTACCAAAACTTGGCTCAAACACCTCTTACACTAAAAGGGCATTATCATCCTGTTCACAGTTTCACAGTACTATTCCAACCTCATATACACCTTTCAAACCACTACGTTTTTCTGCCAACTTCAGCATCCCGACAAATATTTGTTGACTTTTCTTTATGTATAAAAGGTATTGGTGGTGACAAAGCCTCTAGTTTTATTTCCACCAACCGACCTAGTCATGATTGCGATAAAGTTCTGCCTAGAGTTTAGTATGAAATGTAGCCGTAATGCCGTAATTTCTTTGCATAGCCCACCACGTGCACTGTTTTCTTAGCCTCAACTGGATGGATCCATAAAGACTTAATATGGGAATAAATATAACTGAATTACAAACATATCGGAATAAAGTAGGCTAACGCAATTGAAGGCATCAAATTGTAAAAAAAAAGAAATAAGAATTATATATGACATTTACATAAGTATTCAGACCCTTTACTCAAAACTTTGTTGAAGCACCTTTGGCAGCAATTACAGCCTTGAGTCTTCTTGAGTATGACTCTACAAGCTTGGCACACCTGTATTTGGAGAGATTCTCCCATTCTTCTCTACAGATCCTCTCAAGCTCTGCCAGGTTGGATGGGGAGCGTTGCTGCACATCTATTTTCAGGTCTCTCCAGAGATGTTAGATCGGGTTCAAGTCCGGGCTCTGGCTGGGACACTCAAGGACATTCAGAGACTTGTCCTGAAGCCACTCCTGTGTTGTCTTGGCTGTGTGCTTAGGGTCGTTGTCCTGTTGGAAGGAGAACCTTCGCCCCAGTCTGAGGACCTGAGCGCTTTGTAACAGGTTTTCATCAAGGATCTCTCTGTACTTTGCTCTGTTCATCTTTACCTCGATCCTGACTAGTCTCCCAGTCCCTGCCGCACACTGAAAAACATCCCCACAGCATGATGCTGCCACCACCGTGCTTCACCGTAGGGATGGTGCCAGGTTTACTCCAGATGGGATGCTTGGCATTCAGGCCAAAGAGTTCAATCTTGGTTTCATAAGACCAGAGAGTCTTGTTTCTCATGGTCTGAGGGTTTTTAGGTGCCTTGTGGCAAACTCCAAGTGGGCTGTCATGTGCCTTTTACTGAGGAGTGGCTTCTGTCTGGCAACTCTACCATAAAGGCCTAATTGGTGGAGTTCTGCAGAGATGGTTGTCCTTCTGGAAGGTTCTCCCATCTCCACAGAGGAAATCTAGAGCTCTGTCAGTGTTCTTGGTCATCTCCTTGTCTAAGGCCCTTCTCCCCCGATTTCTCTTCTGACCAAACATTTAAGAATGATAAAGGCCACTGTGTTCTTGTGGACCTTCAATGCTGCAGAAATGTTTTGGTACCCTAACCCAGATCTGTGACTACACAATCCTGTCTTGGAGCTCTATGGACAATTCGTACAAACTCATGGCTTGGTTTTTGCTCTGACAAACACAGTCAACTTTGGGACCTTGTATAGGCGGGTGTGTGCCTTTCCAAATTATGTCCAATCAATTGGATTTACCACAGGTGGACTCCAATCAAGTTGGAGAAACATCTCAAGGGTGATTCATGAGAACAGGATGCCCCTGAGCTCAATTTTAGGTCTCATAGCAAAGGGTCTGAATACTATACAGAAATATAAGGTATTTCAGATTTTCATTTTGAATACATTTGCAAACATTTGTAAAAACATGTTTTTGCTTTTCATTATAGGGTATTGTGTGTAGATTGCTGAGGATTATTTTTTGTTTTAAATCCATTTTAGAATAAGGCTGTAACGTAAGAAAATGTGGAAAAAGTCAAGGGGTCTGAATACTTTCCGAAGGCACTGTACGTCTGTATATTTAATTTATTCTCTGGCTGGGAAAATAAGTGGAGGTGGTAGAGCTTATCTCTTCGCTTGCTCATCTTTCACTAATCAGAAACTTTTAATCAAGTGTAGTCCGATTATTTTGCTCGATCATGTAAATGCAACTCAAAAAGCCAGTGACTCACAAGACTCACATGCTTTCGAAAATATAGATTGATATTATTTTCTACTGGTGTCATGATGAAGATACTCTCAATGTAAGGCCCTAGGCTTGCTCCCTAACAAAGTGGAGTCAGGGTAGAAAATACAGTTGAAGTCGGAAGTTTACATACACTTAGGTTGGAATTAACTAATTAATTAACTTATTTTTACAACCACTCCACAAATTTCTTGTTATTAACAAACTATAGTTTTGGCAAGTCGGTTAGGACATCTACTTTGTGCATGACAAAAGTAGATTCTTTCATTTATAAATCACTGTATCACAATTCCAGTGGGTCAGAAGTTTACATCCACTAAGTTGGCTTTAGAAGCTTCTGATAGGCTAATTGACAACATTTGAGTCAATTGGAGATGTACTTGTGGATGTATTTCAAGGCCTACCTTCAAACTCAGTGCCTCTTCATGGGAAAATCCAAAGAAATCAGCCAAGACCTCATAAAAAAAATTGTAGACCTCCACAAGTCTGGTTCATCCTTGGGAGAAATTTCCAAATGCTTGAAGGTACCACATTCATCTGAACAAACAATAGTACGCAAGCATAAACACCATGGGACCACACAGCCGTCATACCACTTTGTGCATGACGCGTTCTGTCTCCTAGAAATGAACGTACTTTGGTGCGAAAAGTGCAAATCAATCCCAGAACAACAGCAAAGGACATTGTGAAGATGCTGCAGGAAACAGGTACAAAAGTGTCTATATGCACAGTAAAATGAGTCCTATATTGACATAACCTGAAAGGCCGCTCAGCAAGGAAGAAGCCACTGCTCCAAAACCGCCATAAAAAAGCCAGACTACGGTTTGCAACTGCACATGGGGACAAAGATCGTACTTTTTGGAGAAATGTCCTCTGGTCTGATGAAACAAAAATGGAACCGTTTGGCCATAATGACCATCGTTATGTTTGGAGGAAAAAGGGGGAGGCTTGCAAGCCAAAGAACACCATCCCAACCATGAAGCACGGGGGTGGCAGCATCATGTTGTGGGGGTGCTTTGCTGCAGGAGGGACTGGTGCACTTCACAAAATAAATGTCATCATGAGGCTTGAAAATGATGCGGATATATTGAAGCAACATCTCAAGACATCAGTCAGGAAGTTAAAGCTTGGTCGCAAATGGGTCTTCCAAGTGGACAATGACCCCAAGCATACTTCCAAAGTTGTGGCTAAATGGCTTAAGGACAACAAAGTCAAGGTATTGGAGTGGCCATCACAAAGCCCTGACCTCAACCCTATAGAAAATTTGCGGGCAGAACTGGAAAAGCGTGTGTGAGTAAGGAGGCCTACAAACCTGACTCAGTTACACCAGCTCTGTCAGGAGGAATGGGCCAACATTTACCCAACTTATTGTAGGAAGCTTGTGAAGGCTACCCGGAACGTTTGACCCAAGTTAAACAATTTAAAGTCAATGCTACCAAATACTAATTGAGTGTATGTTAACTTCTGACCCACAGTGAATGTGATGAAATAAATAAAAGCTGAAATAAATAATTCTCTACTATTATTCTGACATTTAACATTCTTAAAATTAAGTAGTGATCCTAACTGACCTAAAACAGGGACTTTTTACTAGGATTAAATGTCAGGAATTGTGAAAAATGTAGTTTAAATGTATTTGTCTAAGGTGTGTGTAAACTTCCGACTTCAAATGTAGATTTAACGTGGATCAAAAAATCATGGGCTTACCTTGGGTTCTATTTAAAATATACCTTTTTTTGTATGACAGCGGTTCCACACTTATATGATTCTGTTATATTTCATTGTGTTCTTACTACAAAATATGCACTGAGTGTACAAAACGTTTCTCTTCTACATGACATAGAGGTGAAAGCTATGATTCCTTATTGATATCACTTTTTAAGTGCACTTCAATCAGTGTACATGAAGGGGAGGAGACTGGACAAAAAAAGGCTTTTTAAGCCTTAAGACAATTGAGACATGGATTGTGTAGGTGCTATTCCGAGTGAATGGGCAAGACCAAAGATTTAAGTGCAACTCAATATTAGGAAGGTGTTCGTGTTCCTACTCAGTGTATGTGTAAGGTTCTGTATTTACTTTCTTCGTCAACCTTGTGTTCTGTTTTGTTATGTTCTTGAACGTAGCCCTGGATTTTATTAACATCATTCATTCACTTGGATGTAACTTAATTAAACACACAATATGCCATTCTATTGATTTGAAAATACATTTTTTTTGTCTTTCTTATTACCTGTCTAAATAAATGAATAATGGATTTAGTTTTGATGGTGTATCTTCAATGGATTTATTAAAATGGACACCCACTCACATCTGCACACCACTTGTCGCCAAATGCTCACGGGAGGTACAAAAGGAGCATGCAGGCAAGAATGTGGTTCGGCCTGTTTGTAAGGGGGTCATATAAACACTGCCCAATTTAAAAAATAATATAAATGAACAGACAAAATACCATCAATCCTATGTGAAAGCAGTAATAACAGTTTTTGACTGCAGTGGCCGTTAAGTGTACAATTTGTGTTGTGATCACGTTGTCAATTTTCATGGGTTTCAATTAACCCAGCAACCACTCTTTCTGCTTCCAGCCCACCGGCCATCCCTCTCCCATCTTCCATGTGTTACGATGCAGGCTACGTAGCAGCAGGTCTTGTGGATAGGTGTGTGTTCTGTAAGCCTCTGAAGTCTGTTTAGGGGAATACAGTCAAGGACACATCCCATTGGGCACACCACATCATTCCAACATGGACATTTGGATAATATTTGGTTAAGGATCAGTGAGATTTCAACATTTATTCACCCACTCATGACAGCCAGAAGTTTGTTGAATTCCCAATGCTTCACTAAGCTTTTTACTATCTAAACCACATTTCAATGGAATAACAATGTCAGATTTTTGGTTTAGTTGTCATCTAAATGTGTTATCACTGCACTTGCAACCATTTTAAAAGCACAAAGTTGAAATGGGAATACAATGTCAGATATGCTGTATTTACACAACTTAATGTGTTATTACACTGTGATTCATCTAATAGCACAACCAATTGACCTGGATGGAGGTTGAGTTGACATTAAAAGTACATACATTAAAAGTGATCAATGCTGTTAAATATTCTGCACAGATTATTATAACAATTGTGAAGATGTCCACAGACCTGCGACCTTTGCATTCGATCTTGAACGTTGCCCGTGTTCTATGATTTCATAAGAAAACATTTACAATTACCTCAATGTGGCAATGGATGTGTTACTTATTTTGAGGTTGAGTAAATACTCTTACATTAGTTTGTAAGATAGCTTTATCTTTAGGTTATTTACTGTATTACAAACGCATTATTGAATTGTGTTTGGTTGACAACGCAGACAAATATCAACATTTAAAGAACATCTAATAATTGGATAGTTTCATCTGAGCCACTTTCTTAACCCTACACTATTCTTTAACTTTTATTTTTGGTTTAGTTGGAGACGTGAATCCAACGTATCATAAGTTAATAGGCTATTTACTGTTTTGCAAAAGTGTAATTGAATTGTGTTTGGTTTTCAACGCAACCAACATTTGAAGGAGATGTATCTTTTGTGCAATGACGTAGTCTGTCTTTAATTCCAGTTTGACTACGAATTAAAAATTGATATGTTGGATTCACATTTTGTAATGTTCGTCATCCTCCTCTGATGAGGAGTAAGATAGATCGGACCAATTTGCAGTGTGGTAAGTGTCCATAATTTAATAAGAAAACTGAATACTACAAAATACGAAACAAACAACTTGAAACAAACGAAACAGTCCCGTGTGGCAAAAACACAAACACGGAAAATAAACACCCACAGAACCCAGGTGGAAAAAGGCTACCTAAATATGATTCTCAATCAGAGACAACTAAGGACACCTGCCTCTGATTGAGAACCATACTAGGACGAATACAAAAACCAACATAGAAAAACAAACATAGACTGCCCACCCCAACTCATGCCCTGACCATACTAAAACAAAGACAAAACAAAGGAACTAAGGTCAGAACGTGACACATTTGACATTTTAGTAATTTAGCAGACCCTCTTATCCAGATTGATTTACAGGTAAGATAGCTAGTTGGGACAACCACATATATGATATTTTCACAGGGATAGTTAGTACACTTTTCCTCAATAAAGTACAGGAGCTATCAGCAGAGCTGGGTGGGAGGTCAAGTGAAAGTGTTGGTTCAGGATATATATTTTTTTATTGGGGGGGGGGGGGTCAAGGTGAGGGGCATCATTTAAGATACTCAGAGGGTTTCAGGGGGAAGCTGGTTACATCATTGGGGTGCCAGGACAGAGAAGAGCTTGCACTGGGCGAGGCTGGAGCTGCCCTCCTGCAGGGGTAGGAGGGACAAGAAACCAGAGATGGTCAGAACGGGGTACTCGGATTACAGTGTAGGGTTTGAACATAGCAATGCGATAGGGAGGGATGTTCCTCTTTCTGCTCCATAGGCAAGCACCCTGGTGTTGCAGTGGACATGAGCTTCGACTGGAAGCTAGTGGAGTGTTCGGAGGAGTGGGGTGACATGGGAGAACTTTGGAAGGTTGAAAACCAGGGGGGCTGCAGCGTTCTAGATAAGTTACGTTGCACTCTGGGAGGGCGACACTGTGAAGTTGTCAACCGTGATGAAGAATTATTTGAGCGGGCAGGCCTTCCCAGGAAGAAAAACAGCTCCATCTTGTCGATGTTGAGCTTGAGGTGGTGGGCCGACATCCAAGCTGAGATATCTGCCAGGCACACAGAGATGCGAGTCACCACCTGGGTGTCAAAAGGGGGAAGAAGAAAAGTATAGTAGTTGAGTGTCATCCGCATAGCAATGATAGGGGAGACCATGTGAGGATATGATGGATCCGAGTGACTTGGTATATAGAGAGAAGAGGGCCTTGAATCGAGCCCTGGGGTACACCAGTAGTGAGAGTATGTGGTGCAGACACAGATCCTCTCCACGTCACCTGGTAGAAACGGCCTGCCAGATAGGATGCAATCCAAGAGTGTGCAAAGCATGAGGTGCCCCAGCCCTGAGAGGGTGGAGAGGGGGATGGTTCACGGTGTCAAAAGCAACGGATAGATCTAGGAGGATGAGAACAGAGGAGCGATAGTCAAATTTGTTGAGTGGATTCAATAGGCTGAGTTAATGAGGAGCGGATGTCTTCAACCTTCTTTTCTTTGACACAGTGGTTGACAGAGAGGGAGGATGGAGGGAGGGGGGGTGGAGGATTAAGGAGGGAGGAGAAGGTGGAAAAGAGTTCCGAGCTGACCGGGAGGAAGGGGGACAGTGTGAGTCATAGGATGCGGAAAGGGAGGAGAGTAGGGTCAAAGGGAAAGATGATATGATAGAAGAGGAAAGAGTAGTGGGAGAGAGAGCGAAGACTGAGGCGGCACATGATTCTTCACGTCTTCATCTCAACCAAGAATCCAAGTAAAGAATAAGACTAAGTCAAATCAAACTTAATTTAAAGTTTCATTTGACTTAATTTAGACCGAAATCCAACATATGAATTGTGAATTTGTACACAAACAAAAATTTAACCCAGACTAAGTCAGTGGCACAGACGGAACTATCCAAGCAGAGGATCTCCTTCAAATGTTGAAATTTAGTTGTGTTGACAACCAAACACAATTCAATATCCAGTTTGTCTGCAAATGTATAGTTGATTTGTTAGATTCACGTCTCTGTCAACCAAAAATCGAAGTTAAAAAGAATAGGACTAAATCTAATCTAATCAAACTTTAAATGTACTTTAAATAAAGTAATTTTTTTTGGTCCTATTCTTTAACTGAGATTTTTGATTGAGATGGAGACATGAATCTAACATATTAATGATTAACTTGTAGATTTGAAATCAACCAAAGCTTGAAACCAGAGTCCTATATGCATTGTCTATTTTTTGTAGAACCTGGGTTGAATTTGAAATAATAGCTGCTGATGATTTCGCAAATGTTGTACAGGCCTAAATAGTACCATTGATAATTTTTATTGATTTTTTATTTAACCTTTATTTAACTAGGCAAGTCAGACTTCTTGCGTCGAGCCATCCCGGATCCGGGATCGTGACTACAGCCTCAACCCCATTACCATAACGCAACGTTAACTATTTATGAAAATCGCAAATGAAATTAAATCAATATGCTAGCTCTCAAGCTTAGCCTTTTGTTAACAACACTGTCATCTCAGATTTTCAAAAATATGCTTCTCAACCATAGCAAAACAAGCATTTGTGTAACAGAATTGATAACTATTGCAGGCTAGCGTAGCATTTAGCGTTAGCATTCAGCAGGCAACATTTTCACAAAAACCAGAAAAGCATTCAAATAAAATCATTTACTTTTGAAGAACTTCGGATGTTTTCAATGAGGAGACTCTCAGTTAGATAGCAAATGTTCCGTTTTTCCTGAAAGATTATTTCTGCAGGAGAAATCGCTCCGTTTTCTGCGTCATGTTTGGCTACCAAAAAAAACGGATGACTGCGTGCAGAATCAATTCAAGGTCTTTTCACATATCTCTTCATGATTATCGTTCGTGGAAGTCTCCTCTCTCGTCTCATTCACTGGATGACAATTTCAACAAAGGACACCGGGCGGACACCTGGTAAATGTAGTCTCTTATGGCCAATCTTCCAATGATATGCCTACAAATACGTCACAATGCTGCAGACACCTTGGAGAAACGATAGAAAGGGCAGGCTCATTCCTGGCGCATTCACAGCCATATAAGGAGACAATGGAAAACAGAGCCTCAAAAATTCTGCTCATTTCCTGTTTGAAGTTTCATCTTGGTTTCGCCTGTAGCATCAGTTCTGGGGCACTCACAGATAATATCTTTGCAGTTTTGGAAACATCAGAGTGTTTCCTTTCCAAAGCTGTCAATTATATGCATAGTCGAGCATCTTTTCGTGACAAAATATTGCGCTTAAAACGGGCACGTTTTTTTTAATCCAATAATGAAATAGCGCCCCCATAGCTTCAAGAACAAATTCTGATTTACAATGACGGACTACCAAAAGATAAAGGCCTCCTGGGGGGACGGGGGCTGGGATAAAAAAAAAAAGTAATTAAAATATAGAACAAAACACATCATTACAAGAGAGACATCACAACACTACATAAAGAGAGACTTAAGACTAGATAGCATGGCAACAACACATGAAACACAACATGACAACATGGTAGCAACACAACATGACAACAGCACAAAACATGGTACAAAGATTATTGGGCACAGACAACAGCACAAGGGCAAGAAGGTAGAGACAATACATCACGCGAAGCAGTGTCAGTATATATAAGATATTACTTTTTTTAATAAGATATTACTTTTAAAGTATTGTTACATTTAATTTGTTCTTTAAAACCTACCATTTGGAATGACTTCGATAGCAACTGTGAAAATGTTATTCTCACGATAGCACATCGGTAGTAGCCAGTGACAAATATAAAAACGAAGCAGGGCTGGGTTTGTTTAAAACCCTGGATGCGACACTAAATTAATAATTGTAGATCAACGCTCCAGTAGAAGGTGCTGCCCAGCCTATTGTTTATTTTTTCTGATAATGGATATAACATTGAAGATCTGACAATGTTTTAAAGGTACAAATTCAACATAATTTATACAAGGTATGTTTCTGTTGAAAATAGGTTATAACGATGACAGAATCCTGTGGTTGAAATTTCACCCTCAAAACAACTTGATTACTTTTGTCAAATCCAATATATTTTCTATGGAGATCCCACGTCACAGTATAGTTGACAAATTGTAACAAGTGCACTGAGAGTCGGGAAGCAAGTTCAGGGAGTGAATGTTTTAACAAATTAAACAATAAAAACGTAACACAAACAACGCACCAACATGAACAGAGTCAATAAGACCTGAGGAAAGAACCAAGGGGAGTGACAGATATATCAAGGAGGTGATGGAGTCCAGGTGAGTGTCATGAGGCACTGGTGTGCTTGACGAAGGTGACAGGTATGCGGGATAATCAGCAGCCTGATGACCTAGACGCCGGAGAGGGAGTAAACGTGACAGTACCCCCTCCCCGACGCGCAGCTCCAGCCGCAGGGGATGAACCCGGGGATCAGGAGCGGACCGGTCACCCCTGCTGAAGCGCGGGAACTTGTCACGCCAGCTGAGGCGTGGAAACCTGTCGAGCCGGCTGGGGTGTGTGAACCTGACAGACCGGCTGAGGCAGGGGAGCCTGGTGATCCAGCTGAGGCATGAAAGTCCGACGAGCCGGCTGAGGCAGGGGAGCCTGGCGATCCAGCTGAGGCATGAAAGCCCAACGAGCCGGCTAAGGAAGGGGAGCCTGGCGATCCAGCTGAGGCATGAAAGCCTGGCGATCCAGCTGAGGCATGAGAGCCTGGCAGAGGCATGAGAGCCTGGATATCTGGCTGAGGCATGAGAGCCTGTAGCGGCTCCTGGACCCGATGTCATTTACACTGACACAAAAAAACAAAAAAACACACAAAAAACTCACTCCCTGATGCTTCCCTTAGGTGAGGTGTTATTCTCTAACGAGTTGCGCTGAGAGTCGGGAAGCAAGTTCAGGGAGTGAGTGTTTAAATGTTTTTTATGAAACAATAAACACGTAACACATGAAAACAGAGTCAATAACACCTGAGGAAAGAACCAAGGGGAGTGACAGATATAGGGAAGATAATCAAGGAGGTGATGGAGTCCAGGTGAGTGTCATGAGGCGCTGGTGTGCTTGACGATGGTGACAGGTGTGCGGGATAATCAGCAGCCTGATGACCTAGAGGCCAGAGAGGGAGTATACGTGACACAAATTATGGTGAAACAATGTTGATTCCACCAGTTTGTGCCCAGTGGGAGAGGATATCCACACTGCACTGTCCTCGCAAACATCAGTAGAAATATAGCCCTATGTGCCTTTACATCACATTATGCGAACAAAACTGCCCCATCGTTCTGAAATCTGTACCTTCTGACTTCTGAATAACAGATTTTTAAGGTAAGAATGGAATCAGTGCATAATACATATAATCAAAAAGTATATTAATGATTAATACGACAACAAAAGGCTTAAAATACCTCCAGAAACAAGGGATTCAATTTGACCAACTACAGAAGAAAGTGGATGGGACCATTAAAGGCAGACTGGCCATGTTAATGTGTACCGTATGTAACTGTTTATCAGAACTATACACAGCTCAATTACAGTACAATTCGCATAATCCAAATGTAAGGATTTAACACTTTATACATTTTATCTGGATAAAACCTAAGCACATGAGAGTAAACCAAACCTCCATGGTTAGACAGACTGATATCAGCATGGAATAAATGGATGGAGTGGGAGGAGAAAACAATGGACAAAGAAATGCATACAGTGTCACACCCTGACCATAGTTTGCTTTGTATGTTCTATGTTTTGTTTGGTCAGGGTGTGATCTGAGTGGGCATAATATGTTGGATGTCTTGTTTGTCTGTTTGGCCCTGATATGGTTCTCAATCAGAGGCAGGTGGTAGTCATTGTCTCTGATTGGGAGCCATATTTAGGTAGCCTGTTTGGTGTTGGGTTTTGTGGGTGATTGTCTCCTGTGTCAGTGTTTGTACCACACGGGACTGGTTTCGGGTTTTCACATTTATTGTTTTGAAGTTTGATCATGTATAGTTTCTTTATTAAAGAACCATGAATAATCACCACGCTGCGTTTGGTCCGCCTCTCCTTCGACACAAGAACCCCGTTACATACAGCATCAAATAGAGAACAACAGCTATTTACTTCACATCCAAATCTTATTTGGTTGCAGTGATGACAATAAGGAAAATGTTAAGAAACCTTTTGAAAACTGCAGGTTCAACCGTCACACGAACGCATGCTCACATACACAGGAGCATGCATACGCACACGCACACGTAAGCACACACCAACGCACACACACGCACAACTCCTTGAAGTGAGGCACAATCGAGAGCATCCTGTTGGGGTGTATCACTGCCTGGTACGGCAACTGCTCCACCCACAACCGCAAGGCTCTCCAGAGGGTAGTGAGGTCTGCACAACGCATCACCGGGGGAAAACTACCTGCCCTCCAGGACACCTACACCACCCGATGTCACAGGAAGGCCATAAAGATCATCAAGGACAACAACCACCCGAGCCACTGCCTGTTCACCCCGCTATCATCCAGACGGCGAGGTCAGTACAGGTGCATCAAAGCTGGGACAGACAGACTGAAAAACAGCTTCTATCTCAAGGCCATCAGACTGTTAAACAGCCATCACTAACATTGAGTGGCTGCTGCCAACATACTGACTCAAATCTTTAACCACTTTAATAATAAAAAATTGGATGTAATAAATGTATCACTAGTCACTTTATATCATGTTTACATATATAAATGTCTCATCTCATATACTACTACTACGTATATACTGTACTCTATTCCATCTACTGCATCTTTCCTATGCCGTTCGGCCATCGCTCATCCATATAGTTATATGTACATATTCTTATTCATTCCTTTACACTTGTGTGTATAAGGTAGTTGTTGTGAAATTGTTAGATTACTTGTTAGATATTACTGCATCGTCGGAACTAGAAGCACAAGCATTTCACTACACTCGCATTAACATCTGCTAAACATGTGTATGTTGGTGTATCCAAGATGGCGTAGCAGTCAGACGTCTTGTCCTGTCGTGTCCCTTGTATATATAGTTTTTACATATTTTTCTTCACGTATCTTTTAAAATATTTTGCTAAACCTCAACATCTAAATACTCTCCTGCAACCCGCCTCACCCAATGTAGCGTGGATCTTCTTTTTTTCGTCTAAAGTATTTACATTTACTTCGGATCTGGAACCCCTCAACTGAAGCTAGCCAACGCGACTCTAACCAGAGCATAACGGACCTATTATTTTTATCCCTGGATTCCCACCGCAAATGGAACATTTTCATCTGGATTTTCACAACTAGCTAACAGCAACCCGGATGATTTACTCATGGCTAGCGTTTCCATCCACTTAGCTTGAAGCTAGCCCGGCCAGAGCTCCTGTGCTACCACCGAAGCATACTCCTGGGCTACAATATCCGGATCCACGACCGGTCTATCGATGTCACCGCATGAAGAGGCATAAACACACGTAACCCCATCGCGACGTCCCCCAAAGGCTAACTTTCTAGCCCTTGCTATCTGCTTGCTTGCTAATTCGGCCTACTAACTGCTAGCCTGCCCCGGTCTACTAACCGCTAGCTTGTTTTGCCCCGGTCTGCTAACTGCTAGCTTGTTTAGAGCCCCGGCCTACTAACTGTTAGCTTGTTAGCACAGGCCTGCTAACTGTCTGAATCGCCGTGTCCCCAGCTAGCCCAACCACTCACCGGACCCATATTTATTTTTAATTCGATTATACCTTCCGGTAACCTGCCGCACCCAATGTGATACGGAATCACTATTTTTTATTTTTAGAACACATTCAAGAACCTCCAGAAGCTAACCAGCTAACTAGCTACAAGCTATTTAGTCATTGTTAGCCACTGCTAGCGGCTTTTACCTTCTGCACAGCAAGCCAGTTTTTTTTAGCCTGGATAACTGTCTCTCCACAACAATGCCGGATTCCTGCCGTAATCCCTGGACCACTACTTTTGATCTTCACAGCTAGCTTGCACGCAGTACCGAAGCTATCCCTGAGGCCCACTTCCCGGCCTACTCAGCTGTTCACCCGAACCACACTCATACACGGCTAGAGCCCAATACTCCACCGGATCCTTGCTGTAAACTTGGCTACATAGTTGATGCCTGCTGGACACTACGGGTGGGTTGGAGCGAGCGGTCGCATCTGCACTCGGTCCGCAGGTAGTATTTCATTATAGTACAACGGTTTGATTTGTCTAATCTTAGCAATTTCTTCTTAGCTAGCTACATAGCCGTCTTTGTATCATAGATAATTGCGTAATTATCGTATTTCGTCGTCCTAACGCAGTCTACACTGCCCTGCAGCTAGCCAGCTAGCTAACGTCCACCGTTAGCTAGTCCACCGTCTACCGATTAGCAGCACAACTATTACACTCAACTGAACGACTTGATTAGTGTAGTGTTAGCTAGCTACATAGTTGTCTTTGCTGTCTTCGTATCCAAGATAATTGTGTAGTTTAGAGTGTGTAGTTTTAGAGTGATTATCTTAATTTACCGAGGTTAGCTAGCCAGCTATTTGTCGTCCTTAACGTAGGAGACTCTGCTAGCTAGCCAACAGCTAGCCAACAGAACTTCTGCACTCAACAATCCGGTCGCATTTCGCTTCGCTCCACAGGTAGTATCACATTTTTCATTTCATTTCATTACAGTACAACGGCTTGATTTGTTTGATCGTAGCTAGCTACATAGCCGTCTTTGTATCAAAGATAATTGTGTAGTCTAGAGCGATTTCCTAGGTTAGCTAGCCAGCTATTGTCGTTCTTTTAACGCAACGTAACGTAATCAACACTGCTAGCTAGCCAGCTAGCCCCGAATAGCAGCACAGTAGAAACTATTACACTCAACGGAACGACTTGATTAGTGTAGTGTCAACAACGCAGCCAATGCCAGCTAGCCTACTTCAGCAGTACTGTATCATTTTAATCATTTTAGTCAATAAGATTCTTGCTACGTAAGCTTAACTTTCTGAACACTCGAGACGTGTAGTCCACTTGTCATTCCAATCTCCTTTGCATTAGCGTAGCCTCTTGTGTAGCCTGTCAACTATGTGTCTGTCTATCCCTGTTCTCTCCTCTCTGCACAGACCATACAAACGCTCCCACACCGCGTGGCCGCGGCCACCCTAATCTGGTGGTCCCAGCGCGCACGACCCACGTGGAGTTCAGGTCTCCGGTAGCCTCTGGAACTGCCGATCTGCGGCCAACAAGGCAGAGTTCATCTCAGCCTATGCCTCCCTCCAGTCCCTCGACTTCTTGGCACTGACGGAAACATGGATCACCACAGACAACACTGCTACTCCTACTGCTCTCTCTTCGTCTGCCCACGTGTTCTCGCACACCCCGAGAGCTTCTGGTCAGCGGGGTGGTGGCACCGGGATCCTCATCTCTCCCAAGTGGTCATTCTCTCTTTCTCCCCTTACCCATCTGTCTATCGCCTCCTTTGAATTCCATGCTGTCACAGTTACCAGCCCTTTCAAGCTTAACATCCTTATCATTTATCGCCCTCCAGGTTCCCTCGGAGAGTTCATCAATGAGCTTGATGCCTTGATAAGCTCCCTTCCTGAGGACGGCTCACCTCTCACAGTTCTGGGCGACTTTAACCTCCCCACGTCTACCTTTGACTCATTCCTCTCTGCCTCCTTCTTTCCACTCCTCTCCTCTTTTGACCTCACCCTCTCACCTTCCCCCCCTACTCACAAGGCAGGAAATACGCTCAACCTCATCTTTACTAGATGCTGTTCTTCCACTAACCTCATTGCAACTCCCCTCCAAGTCTCCGACCACTACCTTGTATCCTTTTCCCTCTCGCTCTCATCCAACACTTCCCACACTTCCCACACCCCTACTCGGATGGTATCGCGCCGTCCCAACCTTCGCTCTCTCTCCCCCGCTACTCTCTACTCTTCCATCCTATCATCTCTTCCCTCTGCTCAAACCTTCTCCAACCTATCTCCTGATTCTGCCTCCTCAACCCTCCTCTCCTCCCTTTCTGCATCCTTTGACTCTCTATGTCCCCTATCCTCCAGGCCGACTCGGTCCTCCCCTCCCGCTCCGTGGCTCGACGACTCATTGCGAGCTCACAGAACAGGGCTCCGGGCAGCCGAGCGGAAATGGAGGAAAACTCGCCTCCCTGCGGACCTGACATCCTTTCACTCCCTCCTCTCTACATTTTCCTCTTCTCTCTCTGCTGCTAAAGCCACTTTCTACCACTCTAAATTCCAAGCATCTGCCTCTAACCCTAGGAAGCTCTTTGCAACCTTCTCCTCCCTCCTGAATCCCCCTCCCCCCCCCCTCCTCCCTCTCTGCAGATGACTTCGTCAACCATTTTGAAAAGAAGGTCGACGACATCCGATCCTCGTTTGCTAAGTCAAACGACACCGCTGGTTCTGCTCACACTGCCCTACCCTGTGCTCTGACCTCTTTCTCCCCTCTCTCTCCAGATGAAATCTCGCGTCTTGTGACGGCCGGCCGCCCAACAACCTGCCCGCTTGACCCTATCCCCTCCTCTCTTCTCCAGACCATTTCCGGAGACCTTCTCCCTTACCTCACCTCGCTCATCAACTCATCCCTGACCGCTGGCTACGTCCCTTCCGTCTTCAAGAGAGCGAGAGTTGCACCCCTTCTGAAAAAACCTACACTCGATCCCTCCGATGTCAACAACTACAGACCAGTATCCCTTCTTTCTTTTCTCTCCAAAACTCTTGAACGTGCCGTCCTTGGCCAGCTCTCCCGCTATCTCTCTCAGAATGACCTTCTTGATCCAAATCAGTCAGGTTTCAAGACTAGTCATTCAACTGAGACTGCTCTTCTCTGTATCACGGAGGCGCTCCGCACTGCTAAAGCTAACTCTCTCTCCTCTGCTCTCATCCTTCTAGACCTATCGGCTGCCTTCGATACTGTGAACCATCAGATCCTCCTCTCCACCCTCTCCGAGTTGGGCATCTCCGGCGCGGCCCACGCTTGGATTGCGTCCTACCTGACAGGTCGCTCCTACCAGGTGGCGTGGCGAGAATCCGTCTCCACACCACGTGCTCTCACCACTGGTGTCCCCCAGGGCTCTGTTCTAGGCCCTCTCCTATTCTCGCTATACACCAAGTCACTTGGCTCTGTCATAACCTCACATGGTCTCTCCTATCATTGCTATGCAGACGACACACAATTAATCTTCTCCTTTCCCCCTTCTGATGACCAGGTGGCGAATCGCATCTCTGCATGTCTGGCAGACGTATCAGTGTGGATGACGGATCACCACCTCAAGCTGAACCTCGGCAAGACGGAGCTGCTCTTCCTCCCGGGGAAGGACTGCCCGTTCCATGATCTCTCCATCACGGTTGACAACTCCATTGTGTCCTCCTCCCAGAGCGCTTAAGAACCTTGGCGTGATCCTGGACAACACCCTGTCGTTCTCAACTAACATCAAGGCGGTGGCCCGTTCCTGTAGGTTCATGCTCTACAACATCCGCAGAGTACGACCCTGCCTCACACAGGAAGCGGCGCAGGTCCTAATCCAGGCACTTGTCATCTCCCGTCCTGTATTACTGCAACTCGCTGTTGGCTGGGCTCCCTGCCTGTGCCATTAAACCCCTACAACTCATCCAGAACGCCGCAGCCCGTCTGGTGTTCAACCTTCCCAAGTTCTCTCACGTCACCCCGCTCCTCCGCTCTCTCCACTGGCTTCAGTTGAAGCTCGCATCCGCTACAAGACCATGGTGCTTGCCTACGGAGCTGTGAGGGGAACGGCACCTCAGTACCTCCAGGCTCTGATCAGGCCCTACACCCAAACAAGGGCACTGCGTTCATCCACCTCTGGCCTGCTCGCCTCCCTACCACTGAGGAAGTACAGTTCCCGCTCAGCCCAGTCAAAACTGTTCGCTGCTCTGGCCCCCCAATGGTGGAACAAACTCCCTCACGACGCCAGGACAGCGGAGTCAATCACCACCTTCCGGAGACACCTGAAACCCCACCTCTTTAAGGAATACCTAGGATAGGATAAAGTAATCCCTCTTCCCCCCCTTAAAAGATTTAGATGCACTACTGTTCCACTGGATGTCATAAGGTGAATGCACCAATTTGTAAGTCGCTCTGGATAAGAGCGTCTGCTAAATGACTTAAATGTAATGTAAATGGACACTGTGATCACTTGGCTACATAGCTGATGCCTGCTGGACACTGATCACTTGGCTACATAGCTGATGCCTGCTGGACTGTCCATTAATCACGGTACTCCATTCTGTTTGTTTATGTTTTTATCTGTCGGCCCCAGCCGCACTCAGGCTCTGTGTGTAGTTAATCCGACCCTCTCTGACTAGTCAACGCCATTTTACCTACTGTTGTTGTGCTAGCTGATTAGCTGTTGTCTCACCTGCTGTTTTAGCTAGCTCTCCCAATCAACACCTGCGATTACTGTATGCCTCGCTATATGTCTCTCAAATGTCAATATGCCTTGTATACTGTTGTTCAGGTTAGTTATCATTGTTTTAGTTAACAATGGAGCCCCTAGTTCCCACTCTTCATACCTCTGATACCTCCCCACCTCCCACACCTGCAGTGACCTCACCCATTACAACCAGCATGTCCAGAGATACAACCTCTCTTATCATCACCCAGTGCCTGGGCTTACCTCCGCTGTACCCGCACCCCACCATACCCCTGTCTGCGCATTATGCCCTGAATATATTCTACCATGCCCAGAAATCTACTCCTTTAATTCTTTGTCCCCAACGCTCTAGGCGACCAGTTTTGATAGCCTTTAGCCGCACCCTCATACTACTCCTCCTCTGTTCCGCGGGTGATGTGGAGGTAAACTCAGGCCCTGCATGTCCCCAGGCACACTCATTCGTTGACTTCTGTGATAGAAAAAACCTTGGTTTCATGCATGTCAACATCAGAAGCCTCCTCCCTAAGTTTGTTTTACTCACTGCTTTAGCACACTCTGCTAACCCTGATATCCTTGCCGTGTCTGAATCCTGGCTTAGGAAGGCCACCAAAAATTTGGAGATTTCCATACCCAACTATAACATTTTCCGTCAAGATAGAACTGCCAAAGGGGGAGGAGTTAGCCTGCAAAATAATGTCATACTTTCCAGGTCCATACCCAAACAGTTCGAACTACTAATTTAAAAAATTACTCTCTCCAGAAATAAGTCTCTCACTGTTGCCGCCTGCTACCGACCCCCCTAAGCTCCCAGCTGTGCCCTGGACACCATTTGTGAATTGATCACCCCCCATCTAGCTTCAGAGTTTGTTCTGTTAGGTAAGCTAAACTGGGATATGCTTAACACCCCGGCAGTCCTACAATCTAAGCTAGATGCCCTCAATCTCACACAAATCATCAAGGAACCCACCAGGTACAACCCTAAATCTGTAAACAAGGGCAACCTCATAGATGTAATCCTGACTAACTGGCCCTCCAAATACACCTCCGCTGTCTTCAACCAGGATCTCAGCGATCACTGCCTCATTGCCTGTATCCGCTACGGATCCGCAGTCAAACGACCACCCCTCATCACTGTCAAATGCTCCCTAAAACACTTCTGCGAGCAGGCCTTTCTAATCGACCTGGCCCGGGTATCCTGGAAGGATATTGACCTCATCCCATCAGTTGAGGATGCCTGGTCATTCTTTAAAAGTAACTTCCTCACCATTTTAGATAAGCATGCTCCGTTCAAAAAATGCAGAACTAAGAACAGATATAGCCCTTGGTTCACTCCAGACCTGACTGCCCTCGACCAGCACAAAAACATCCTTTGGCGGACTGCAATAGCATCGAATAGTCCCCGCGATATGCAACTGTTCAGGGAAGTCAGGAACCAATACACGCAGTCAGTCAGGAAAGCCAAGGCCAGCTTCTTCAGGCAGAAATATGCATCCTGTAGCTCTAACTCCAAAAAGTTCTGGGACACTGTAAAGTCCATGGAGAACAAGAGCACCTCCTCCCAGCTGCCCACTGCACTGAGGCTAGGTAACACTGTCACCACCGATAAATCCATGATTATCGAAAACTTCAACAAGCATTTCTCAACGGTTGGCCATGCCTTCCTCCTGGCTACTCCCAATCTCGGCCAACAGCTCCACCCCCCCGCAGCTACTCGCCCAAGCCTCTCCAAGTTCTCCTTTACCCAAATCCAGATAGCAGATGTTCTGAAAGAGCTGCAAAACCTGGACCCGTACAAATCAGCTGGGCTTGACAATCTGGACCCTCTATTTCTGAAACTATCCGCCGCCATTGTCGCAACCCCTATTACCAGCCTGTTCAACCTCTCTTTCATATCGTCTGAGATCCCCAAGGATTGGAAAGCTGCCGCAGTCATCCTCGTCTTCAAAGGGGGAGACACCCTGGACCCAAACTGTTACAGACCTATATCCATCCTGCCCTGCCTATCTAAGGTCTTCGAAAGCCAAGTCAACAAACAGGTCACTGACCATCTCGAATCCCACCGTACCTTCTCCGCTGTGCAATCTGGTTTCCGAGCCGGTCACGGGTGCACCTCAGCCACACTCAAGGTACTAAACGATATCATAACCGCCATCGATAAAAGACAGTACTGTGCAGCCGTCTTCATCGACCTGGCCAAGGCTTTCAACTCTGTCAATCACCATATTCTTATCGGCAGACTCATTAGCCTCTGTTTTTCTAATGACTGCCTTGCCTGGTTCACCAACTACTTTGCAGACAGAGTTCAGTGTGTAAAATCGGAGGGCATGTTTTCCGGTCCTCTGGCAGTCTCTATGGGGGTGCCACAGGGTTCAATTCTCGGGCCGACTCTTTTCTCTGTATATATCAATGATGTTGCTCTTGCTGCGGGCAATTCCCTGATCCACCTCTACGCAGACTACACCATTCTGTATACTTCCGGCCCTTCCGTGGACACTGTGCTATCTAACCTCCAAACGAGCTTCAACGCCTTACAACACTCCTTCCGTTTCCTCCAACTGCTCTTGAACGCTAGTAAAACCAAATGCATGCTTTTCAACCGTTCGCTGCCTGCACCCGCACGCCCGACTAGCATCACCACCCTGGATGGTTCCGACCTAGAATATGTGGACATCTATAAGTACCTAGGTGTCTGGCTAGACTGTGAGCTCTCCTTCCAGTCTCATATCAAACATCTCCAATCTAAAATCAAATCTAGAGTCGGCTTTCTATTCCGCAACAAAGCCTCCTTCACTTACGCCGCCAAACTTACCCTAGTAAAACTGACTATCCTACCGATCCTCGACTTCGGCGATGTCATCTACAAAATAGCTTCCAATACTCTACTCAGCAAACTGGATGCAGTTTATCACAGTGCCATCCGTTTTGTTACTAAAGCACCTTATACCACCCACCACTGCGACCTATATGCTCTAGTCGGCTGGCCCTCGCTACATATTCGTCGCCAGACCCACTGGCTCCAGGTCATCTACAAGTCCATGCTAGGTAAAGCTCCGCCTTATCTCAGTTCACTGGTCACGATGGCAACACCCACCTGTAGCACGCGCTCCAGCAGGTGTATCTCACTGATCATCCCTAAAGCCAACACCTCATTTGGCCGCCTTTCGTTCCAGTTCTCTGCTGCCTGTGACTGGAACGAATTGCAAAAATCGCTATCTGAGCAGCTAACCGATCGCTGCAGCTGTACATAGTCTATCGGTAAATAGCCCACCCAATTTACCTACCTCATCCCCATACTGTTTATATTTATTTACTTTTCTGCTCTTTTGCACACCAGTATCTCTACCTGTACATGACCATCTGATCATTTATCACTCCAGTGTTAATCTGCAAAATTGTAATTATTCGCCTACCTCCTCATGCATTTTGCACACAATGTATATAGACTCTTTTTTTCTCTTTTTTTTTCTACTGTGTTATTGACTTGTTTATTGTTTACTTCATGTGTAACTCTGTTTTGCTGTCTGTTCACACTGCTATGCTTTATCTTGGCCAGGTCGCAATTGTAAATGAGAACTTGTTCTCAACTAGCCTACCTGGTTAAATAAAAGGTGATAAAAAAAAAAATGTGACCAATAAAAATGGATTTGATTTGATTTGAAGTGATAATTGCCAGAGGCCTATTGGTTACTGAAATGTTAAGTAGGACTCTCTTACCTACAGTCTACAGAGGCACAATATTACTTCTCAGGAAGTAAAAAAGCTGTAGTTAACCTCTTCAGTCGACCCTCTACTTTTTTGAACATTCTGTTAAAAATCGCGCAACATTTCAGCGCCCTGCTACTCATGCCAGGAATATAGTATATGCATTTGCTTAGTCTGTGTGGATAGAAAACACTCAGACGTTTAAAAAACTGGTTAAATCACTGCTGTGGCTTTACCAGAACGGCATTTACATCGAAAAGCACAGGAAAAACTGATCACTGAAAATGGGGAAAATATATCCATGCGCTACTTGAACCCATTGATAAACGTGAACCACAATTAATTGACTGAGGTTGCAGTACCTACAGCTTCCACAGGGTGTCTAGAGTCTTGTCATTTCCCTTCGAGTTTTTTCTTGGTCAAACACATACAGGACACCGTATCTAATCCGGTCTAGGACCGGATATTTTCGTTGAGTTTCTAGCCGGACATTTTTCCAGACGGACAGCTAATGATCTTTAAATCGCCTCCTGATGAATTTTATCGCTTATTAACGTTTACTAATACCTAAAGTTGCATTACAAACGTATTTCGAAGTGTTTTGTGAAAGTTTATCGTCGACTTTTTGAATTTAAAAAAATGACGTTACGTTTTGAAACAATGTTTTTTTCGTTTATCACACAGTCTACATATAACGATATCTAGGCTTTATATGGACCGATTTAATCGAAATAAAGACCCAAATAGTGTTTATGGGACATCTAGGAGTGCCAACAAAGAAGATGGTGAAAGGTAATGAATGTTTTCTATTTTATTGTGCGGTTTGTGTAACGCCGAAATGCTAATTATTTTGTTTACGTCCCCTGTGGGTCTTTTGGGGTGTTGCATGCTATCAGATAATAGCTTCTCATGCTTTCGCCGAAAAGCATTTTAAAAATCTGACTTGTTGCCTGGATTCACAACGAGTGTAGCTTTAATTCGATACCCTGCATGTGTATTTTAATGAACTTTTGAGTTTTAACTAATACTATTAGCATTTAGCGTAGCGCATTTGCATTTCCAGAGCTCTAGTTGGGACGCAAGCGTCCCGGGTAGAAGCAACAGGTTAACGGTTGACAAATTTGGGTTCCTCTCCCACAGTGTGTGGGATGACCTAAAATAGTATCACTGTGTGCCACCAACCAGGCAGGCAAATCACACTCAAGTACTGTACATACCACGCCACAGAACAGTCAGGAATCAATGTTGGAATAATAGGACTCAGCGAGAAACTGAGAGAAATTAACTCTACTCCTTCTACTTCTGCACATCTCTCCATCCCCATCCTCCCTGTAGGTATTGTGCCATATTGATATGTATTACAGGGAGAGAAGCATGATAAGGTAATATGACAGGAGGGGCAGCACAGTGGGATGGGAGTGGATGCAATAACAGGAGAGTGATGGTGAGAGTGACTGTGAGTAAGCATTTCACTGTTAGTCTACACCTGTTTTTTCACAAAGCACGTGATAAATACATTTGATTTGAGTATAATGCAAGTACAAAGCCAACTGTCACTAGTTCCATTGTTAAGACTGGGAGAATGGATCCAGCAGGGAGAGCGGAGACACATATCCTCTGTATCCTGCTGATGATTCACGACCTGACTTTAAGCTCTGCTTTAAAATGATACTTACACCATTTCACTTGAATCTTTAATCTGGGCCCGTGTGTGTGTGTGTGTGTGTGTGCGTGCGTGCGTGTGAAAGAGAGAGAGGGAGAGGAGAGAGTCTGTTGCTATGCATTTTTACACGTCCCTGCCTCCCACCAGCCTCTTCACCTAAACCATCAGTGAGCTGAGCTGAATGCTCATAATGTAATGCTTCACCACTAAGGGCTCTGAGGATTAGTAAACTGTATATACAGCATGGACATTCTCAAAGAACTATCTCTCTATATACTGTACAGAGAAAAGGGCTTTATCCCCCTTCAGAATGTTAGCAGTGTTAAAGTTTTCTAAACCTTCCAAATGCCAGTATTCTAGATAATCTGGATAACCCTGCAGTTATGCAAGACAATGAGGCTGTATTCTGACAGTACAATGTTGAGAAATTGCCTGGACAGTCATTTTCACACACAAAGAAACCTCTTCACTAAATCGAAAAATAACATCCCAATTCTACCTTTGAGACTTTCAACGATCAGATTCTTTTTCGCTTCTATATAACTGTGAATGTTCTCAGAAGCAGCAAGAAGTCATAAATTCTCCTCGCCTGTTTGAGTGATAACATTTTGAATTGAACCAACCTGGTCTCAGAGCATTTCGTATTATTCTGTACGTAAATCTGTTACACTCCATTTATGATATGTTACGAATTACAATTCATATTATATGTTATCAATGTGCAAAACATACAATATGTTATGAATTTTCTAAATGTACAGTATGTCACATATTTTCAAAATGTATGATATGTTACAAATTCTAGTTGGATAAATTCTAGTTGGTGGCTAGGTGGATAACATTAGCTAGCTGGCTAACGTTAGCTAGACTAGGGGTTAGGGGTTAGGGTTAAGGTTAAGTTTAGGTTTAAGTTTAGGAGTTAGGTTAAAGGGTTAAGGTTAGGGTGAGAGGAAGGGTTTGCTAAAATGGTTAGGGTTATGGGAAGGGTTAGCTAACAAGTAGTTGCAAAGTAAATAAAAGTGGTAAGTAGTTGAAAAGTTGCTAATGAACTAAAATGTTAAAGTTGTCCGTGATGAGATTTGAACACGCTACCTTTGGGTTGCTAGACATTTGTGTTATACACCCACCCAACTACCCTACTTTCATTTGTGTCTTAAGTAACTATCTGTCTATGCCACGTTAATGATATCTTAGTGAGAGTGACTATCAAAATCAAATGGGGGCCCCCTGGAGCGCCCTGTTGGTATTTGGGCATGATTACTACAAGTCTAACTAACTGGCTAGACTAACTTACCAATCTAAAAATTGTTAGCTGACATGAGTATTGTGTGACAGTCAGTGACTGTCAGTAAATATTTTTGGTCGGGGGACCCCTAGCAACCTGGGCCCTTAAGCAACTGCTTATTTCTCTTATGCCTGGAGCCGGCCCTGATGAGATTTATATGTAAAACATTTACGTTTAACATCTTAGTAATTTAGCAGATGCTCTTATCCAGAGCAATTTATAATCATCTTTAAGATAGCTACAGTGCCTTCAGAAAGCATTCATACCCCTTGACTTATTCCACAATTGTTGTGGTACAGCCTGAATTCAAAATGTAATGTATTTTTTAAAATTATTATGTCTTACCCACCTGCACACAAAACCCCATAATGACGAAATTAAAACATGTTGAAGATTTTTTTATAGATTTATTGAAAATGAAATACAGAAATCTCTCATTTACATAATTATTCACAACCCTGAGCCAGTAAATCTTGGAATCAACTTTGGCTGAGATTACTGCTGGGTAAGTCTCTAAGAGCTTTGCACAACTGGGTTGTACAATATTTGCCCAACATTTTTTTTATTCTTCAAGCTCTGTCAAGCTGGTAGCCATTTTCAAGATTTCAAGATGCCATAGATTTTTCAAGCATATTTAAGTCAAAACTGTAACTAGACCACTCGAGAACATTCAATGTCATCTTGGTAAGTAACTCCAGTGTATATTTTGCCTTATGTTTTAAGTTATTGTCCTGCTGAAACGTGAATTTGTCTCTCAACTCCATCCCGTTTACTTATTATTTTTTTAAACTCCCTAGTCCTTGCTGATGACAACCATACCCATAACGTTACATGATGCAGCCATCATCGTGCTTGAAAATATAATTAGTGGTACTCAGTGATGTGTTGTATTTGCCCCAAACATAACGCTTTGTATTCAGGACATAAAGTTAATTTCGTTGCCACATTTTTAAGCAGTTTTACTTTAGTGTCTTATTGCAAACAGGATGCATGTTTTGGAATATTTGTATTTTGTACAGGCTTCCTTATTTTCGCTCTGTCAATTAGGTTAGTATTGCGGAGTAACTACAATGATGCTGATCCATCCTCAGTTTTCTCCTATCACAGTCATTAAAATCTGTAACTGTTTTAAAGTCACAATTGCCTCATTGTGAAATCCCTCACCAGTTTCCTTCATCTCCGGCAAATGAGCTATCAAATCAAACTTTATTTGTCACATGCGCCGAATACAACAAGTGTAGACCTTACCATGAAATGCTTACTTACAAGCCCTTAAACAAGAGTGCAGTTCAAGAAGAGTTAAGAAAATATTTACCAAATAATGAACTAAAGTAAAAAAGTAGCACAATAAAACAACAATAACGAGGCTATATACAGGGGGTACCGGTACCGAGTCAGTGTGCGGGGGTACAGGTTAGTTGAGGTAATTTGTGGAGCCTTTTGGTCCTAGACTTGACGCTCCGGTACCGCTTGCTGTGCGGTAGCAAAAAGAACAGTCTATGACTTGGGTGACTGGAGTCTCTGACAATTTTATGGGCTTTCCTCTGACATGCCTATTATATTGGCCGTGGATGGCAGGAAGCTTTGCCCCGGTGATGTGATGGGCCTTACGCACTACCCTCTGTAGCGCCTTACGGTCAGATGCCGAGCATTTGCCATACCAGGCTGAGATCCAACCTGTCAGGATGCTCTGATGATGCAGCTGTATAACGTTTTGAGGATCTGGGGATCCATGCCAAATATTTTCAGTCTCCTGAGGGGGAAAAGGTTTTATCGTGCCCTCTTCAGGTCTGTCTTGGTGTGTTTGGACCATGTTAGATTGTTGGTGATGTGGACACCAAGGAACTTGAAACTCTCGACACGCTCCACTACAGCCCCGTTGATGTTAATAGGGGCTTGTTCGGCCCGCCTTTTCCTGTAGTCCAGGACGTGTAAATAGCTTTCTTAAACAGCGCAGTGTGAACTCAGCCATATGGGAAGCATTTACTTCACTCCAAGTATGTGCAAAGTGTTATGCATGTGAAAGAGACTCTCTTTAGGATGTGTTGAATCAGGAAATGTGTTTTGTATGGATCAGGCAGGTTTATTTGTTAGAGCTAATGCGCAGACTAAGCATATGTGGAGTGATGTGTGTGTGCTGCTTTAATAATTGTTGCACCAATGAGGTCATCAATATTAATAAGATTTTGCTTAATTTACTTTATTGTATAAATAAAGATTAAATAAAAACCACCTTTATCATGATTAGGGCATATTGTCACCTGTATTTCCATCTGCTAATGTTTGACACAAGAATGATAGTCTATGTAGAGTAAAAATGATCTGGTTAATGTCATTGACCTGGGAATAATTGCTTTGAATAAGATATATTTCACATAAGCCCGACCATGTAAAAGGCAGGAGGTTGTCTTGTAGTCTAATGTCTGGGGAATCTCATGCAACAGTTTGTGCTTGCCTACCAATCATTCCAAACAACAAAAGTAACACTCATTCAAGGCATGATTCATTTAACACCCTATCCCATTGTTACTGCTTTTATTGAAAACTAGCACCATTGTGTAGCCATGTCATCAACAATGGGCATGTAATGGCTCACGTCAGTTTCTTTCAAGTACTCACAAAGAGACCCGATTTGGCTTTGACAGTCCACCATTTAAAAAGAAGGCAGACAATGAAACAAGACAAATTGTTGAGATCTCCATAGACCAAGTCTAACTCACAAAAGCCCCTTGAAGTAGAACAAAAATGTGTTTACGTAACATACCATTCCAGGTGTTGCCATAGTTTTAGGTTCTTCAACTACTACAGATGTAGGATCTTAGCCAGTTTCTCACAGCAGGAAAATAATCCTACAGTAGCAGAAAATGCGAATTATTATGCGGACTATAATTCATTTTTGTAGGGGTTGATATATTTTTCATAAGGGAAAATCAAGTCTTAAATTTCAAAATGGAAATACACGACACATTTTGAAATGTCCCGCATTGCAGGAAAGTTCACCGGCAACATCGTAATCAATTTAAGATCCTACATCTGTAGGTGTTTCTGAACAACCTACTATGTGGTGTTTGATATTATAGCTGATTATTTGATCTTGAGAAGAAAGACTAACAGGGACCATGGTGTCTAGGATAGAAGAGACAGGACCAGAATAGAACCAGAGGGTGATTACAAATGGATATTGGGCATTGTAAGCTTTTACTAGTGTCACGCCTGCTCCCTCTTGAGGTGCTCGAGGGTGCCAGGAGGCCCATCATTACGCACACCTGTCACCATCTTTACTCTGTCATAATCATCGTAAGAAGCGGACCAAAGCGCAGCGTGGTGTGAATGCATCATTTTAATGGATGACGAAAACGAAGTAAACTGAACAAAACAATAAATGAACAACGACTGTGAAGCCATATACGAAATGTGCTGACACAAGCAACTAACATGGACAATCACCCACCACCCACAATGACAAAACAAGCTACCTAAATATGGTTCCCAATCAGAGACAATGACTAACACCTGCCTCTGATTGAGAACCATATCAGGCCAAACACAGAAACAGACAAACTAGACATACAACATAGAATGCCCACTCAGATCACACCCTGACCAAACAAAACCTATAAACATACAAAGCAAACTATGGTCAGGGCGTGACATACGCTCATCGGCACTTCATGGGACTCACCTGGACTTTAACTTCATTGATTGACTCCCCTATATCTGTCACTTCCTCAGTTTCTTCCCCGTGTCTGCATTAATGCCATTTTGTTTACCCTGTCCTTGGTTTGTTTCCTGTCTTTCATTTATTAAATATTCCCCCCAATACTTGCTTCTCGTACCCCAGCGTCTGTCCTCACAGAATGCAGACACTAATATTGGAAGCATCAGGGAGTTTTAAGGGGGGGATTGGTAACGTCAGGTCCGGGTGCCATTGCCAAAGAAACCGGGGGTGCCACAGCTGGCTCGTCGGGCTTCCATGCCTTTGCTTGCTCGAGAGGTTTTCTTGCCTCGGTTGGCTCGGTAAGCTCCCATCCCATGTCATGCCTCAGCCGGCTCATCAGGCTCCCATCCCATATCATGCCTCAGCCAGCTCGTCGGGCTCCCACTCCTCAGCCGGCTCATCAGGCTCCCATCCCACTCATGGCCCAGCCGCCTCGTTGGGCTCCCACACCTCAGCCGGCTCATCAGGCTCCCATCCCACTCATGGCCCAGCCACCTCGTTGGGCTCCCATGCCTCAGCCGGCTCATCAGGCTCCCATCCCATGTCATGCCTCAGCTGGCTCGTCGGGCTCCCATCCCATGTCATGCCTCAGCTGGCTCGTCGGGCTCCCATGCCCCGGCCGGCTCGTCGGGCTCCCACGTCTTGGCCGGGCCCGTCAGGCTCGCCCAGGTGTGACGCCGGGTTGCGCCCATAGAGGGGGGGGTACTGTCACTCTTGCTCCTGCTCCCTCTCTCTGGTGCTCAAGGGCGCAAGGT